>NW_016107319.1:4844524-4868023 GCF_001604975.1 Cebus imitator
CTCTCTCTCTCTCTCTCTCTCTCTCTCTCGCAGTGCTGGTAGACCAAGTTACTGATCCTCCAATCCTGCGCGGAAAACAGGCTATGGTGACTTCCTCAGAGCCAAATATTGAGCAGCTGGGGTCTGTGTGAGTAAATAAAGCAGGGGTACAAAGGGTCTGATCCCAAAGTGTCTTCCTTTCTATCCTGATGTTGAGGAGTTTAATAACACACCAATACAACCTTAGGTATCCGAATTGAGTTAATTTAATCTAATTAATAGATAGGTTTATTCGTAAGATTCAAAAAGATGTTCTATTAAACACAAAACTGATTTCTAGTGCTCACACTGGCAGCACATACACTGCAATCAGAATGATACAGAAAAGTTGTCAAGGCACCTGTGCAAAGATGGCAAGCAAATTCATGAAGTGTTGCATTTTTAAATTTAACCCTCCCCCACCACCCAGATAGGGAACACTGGGAAAACAGGTATTTTTTAAAGGGAAGCAGATACATTTATTGATAGCTGTTCTAATAACCATTTCATTGATCCAGTGAAAGCCAATTTACCAAATAAGCAATCCTCTGAAAATCATTAGTGAGTACTTGCAATTTACAAGTAGAATCTGGACAAGAAGTTCTATTAATAAAATTAGGCTTGATATGCATACCATGTTTTTTTCCTAAAACATACGAACTTAATTATATTCTTTGTATTTAATAATTATAGCATCAAGTGAACTTTCCTATGTTCCTTTGATGCTGTATGTATCAACCTTTGAGTTTATAGCTAACAAAACTTTCCTCGAAGTCTTTAGTTATTCCCTAGAGGTATTTTAATACCTGGTTTCAACCCCAGGTTTTATTTTACTTTTAAAGAGTTTAAATATAGATTCCTGAGAGCAGGATTTCACAGGGGTTCAGAAACTCCCTTTTATTCTCGATCTCGGCTCAGTGCAACCTCCATCTCACTGCAAGCGATTCTCCTGCCTTAGCCTCCCAAGCAGTTGAGACTACAGGTGTGTGCCACCGTGCCCGGCTAATTTTGTATTTTCAGGGAAGATAGGGTGTCACGATGTTGGCCAAAATGATCTCGATCTCTTGACGTCATGATCCATCTGCCTTGGCCTCCCAAAGTGCTGGAATTACACGTGTGAGCCACCAGGCCCTGCCCAGAAGCTCATTTTTAAATGATCTGTCTAGCATCTTTCATTCTTCTTTAAACCTATTTTATGCAGTGCTCCTGCAAAACGATTCTTTGTAAAGCATGACCTGATTGTATTATCTTTCTTTAGGAAACAAAACACAATGGGGTGGGGAGGGCAGGGGAAGATGATCAAGATCGACTTAGAGTTTGCAGAAAATAATTGTAACAACAGTTTGACCTCATCTCCCTTCCTACATTCTCCACACTTTCTGACTCCCTAAGTTTCCGCCTGGTGTTATTCTAATGTCTAGCCGCATCTTAACACACTGAGTACATTAGGATATTGACAGAAAGTCCTATCAGCCTAATTTCCCTTTATTATGTAACAGCTACCACAACACATTCCTCAGACAAAGCCGACATTCAGGAAATGTGTTTTAAGCCACCTACTGCTATTGACAATACTTTAAAAGATCTTTGAAAATCTCCTTCTTGTTGGGAAAACAGAAAACCTTCATATTAGACAGGGCAATTTCACATGTAAACACACATGCTCACACACATGCACACAGACAAAATAGCTTTAGAGGATAAAAGGAAATATATTGGCTCACATGCTTGCAAAGTTCAAAAGCAGGTAGATTAACTTCGTGCACCACTGTATCCAGGACCTCAAGGGACAGCATCAAGATTTTTCCCTTTCCAAATTTCTTAGATTGTGTGTCTATAAATTGACAGGTGGATGGCCACCATAACTCTAGACTCACCTAAGAAGACCAATAATCCATGAGAAACAAATAATTTCCCCATACAGTCTAAGAGCAAAGTCCCACAGAAATCTCTAAGCAGTCCACCTGATCATGTGCCCATCTCTGAAGCAACCACGCCCAGGAATACTGGTCACTCGAAATGCCAAGAGTTTACACACGTGCTCAATCTATGCACAAGAACAGACTCCAGAAGTACAAAATAGAACTGCTCTCCTATTGTGGAGACCCATGCTTACTACGGGGACTCCCTGCTTACTAAGAAAAGGTGAGACAGGTGGTGAATAGAGTTAAAATGGTAATAATAAAGATATACACAAAATCTCTCTAACTGAGCTGCCTCCTGGTTTTGAAAAGCTTCTATAAAGAAATAATAGAGGCTGGGCATGGTGGTTTATGACTTTAATCCCAGCACTTTGGGAGGCTGAGGTGGGTGGATGACTTGAGGTCAGGAGTTTGAGACCAGCCTGGCCGACATGGTGAAACCCCATCTCTATTAAAAATACAAAAACTATCCAGGCATGGTGGAACATTCCTGTAATCCCAGCTACTTGGGAGGCTTAGGTAGGAGCTTCCCTTGAACCCAGGAGGCAGAGGTTGCAGTGAGCCGAGATCTTGGCACTGCACTCCATTCTGGGTGACAGAGCGAGACTCCATCTCAAAATATACGTAGAGAGTCAGGGCCAGGGTGGGAAATACAGACGTTGACCAGCAACACCTTATCATCTCACAAAGCAAGGAAGCTCTCTGTCTGGACAAGGAGACAACAGAGAGAGGTACCCACTGCTCAATGATCGAGCTTCAGAATAGACAACAAGAAAGAAAAGCATTATGTGCTTCCTAATGAAAGTACACAAGAACGTTTATGACATGCTTTTGCCAAACACAAAACTGAACAAAAATCTCATCAAACTTGTGCTTTAACCACCAGTTGACAGAAAATACAAAGAAGAGAAAACTCAATGAGCAAATCCAGGCCTCATAGACACTCTTCAATAAAAATGGCCCAGTACCCTCAACAAGCAGATTGCAAACAGTGAGTTGGAGGTGGCACAAACATAATAAAACAGACTTCAGACACGTATTCACTAATTTTAATTTCTGACATATCAATCAGGTTTTAACTTCTGATAAATAAGAAAACTTAAAAAATGTGTACGATCATCACGTAGACTAGAATATGGATAGAATGCTTGGTTATATTGAGAGATCATTGCAAATTTCAAGCCGTAATAATGCTAAGGACGATAGTTTTTTCCTTTGAGAATCCTATAATTTTAAGTACTGAAACATTTTAATTTAATAAGATGTTTGGACACTTAAAGAATCACTGCTTTTTTTGGAGGGAGGTGAGGGAATCACTGTCTTGCTCAGGCTGGGGTGCAATGGTACGACCTCAGCTAACTGCAACCTCCACCTGATGGGTTCAAGCAATTCTCCTGCCTCAGCTTCCCGAGTAGCTGAAATTACAAGTGCCTGTCACCACACCTGGCTAATTTTTGTATTTTTAATAAAGACAGTGTTTCACCATGTTGGTCAGGCTGGTCTTGAACTCCTGACCTCAAATGATCCGCCCACCTCACCCTTGCAAAGTGCTGTGATTACAGGTGTAAGCCACCATATCTAGCTCCTTGCTCATTTTAAAGGCATAATAACATTAATGATATACAGTTATTTTTAAAAGAATTCTCGTTTTTCTAATATACATACTGATAAATTTAATAAGAATAGTGTATTTTGGATTTGCTTCAAAATTTTGATGGGGAAGAGAGAGGAAGATTGAAGTGCAAAAGAAACAAGTTTGGTCACATGTTGGCAGCTGTTGAAACTTGGAGGAGGGCATACGAGGGGGTCAGTATACTGTAATTTCTAATTTTGTGTCTGTTTGAAAAATTTTCATTATCAAACCATTTTAAAACCACTACTAAAAAAAAATCAGAATGCTCCAGACTGGGTGACAGGGCAAGACTCCATCTCAAATTAAAAAAAAAAAAAAAGTAAATAAATAAATAAAAATTCAGAATGAAATTAAGTATCGCCAAATCACTCTGCCCTACCAACGGTTCTGGACTAAAAACATAGCTCCTGGCCAGGCACGCTGACTCACGCCTGTAACCCCAGCACATATGAAAGCCAAGACAGGGCAATCACTGGAGCCAGGAGGTTAAGACCAGCCCGATCAACACAGTGAGACCTAGTCTCTAAAAAAGTTAATAAATAAATTTAAAAGGCCGGGCATGGTGGCTTATGGCTGTAATCCCAGCAATTTTGGAGACTGAGGTAAGGGGATCACCTGAGGTCAGGAGTTCAAGACCAGCCTGACCAACACGGTGAAACCCCATCTCTATTAAAAATACAAAAATTAGCCAGGTGTGGTGGTGCGTGGCTGTAATCCCAGCTACTCGGGATGCTGAGGCCAGAGAATCACTTGAACTTGGGAGGCGGAGGTTGCAGCAAGCCAAGATGGCGCCACTGCACTCTAGCCTAGGAGACACAGTGAGACTCAGACTCAAAAATAAATAAATAAGTGAATTAATTAAGAAAAGAAGAAACGTAATTCCAGTTTTAGTGGATATCTTGTAAAATGCTGATTAGGAGGAACTTTAGACTGGAGGCTGTAATAAAATGCCCTTCCTACTCTTTACTCTTTCAGAAAAGCCTGGTATATTAAGTTTTCTGTACAAGACAACCTATAGCCATCATCAAACATCCTCCATTCCTGGAATAGTCTGAGAGAAAAAAACACAAAACGTGAAACGGGATTGCAATTATGAGACACCAAACAGCAACAGAAGTCGTCGATCACAATGATACAACTGAATTAAAAACCTCTTTTGGTTTTTCAAGATGACCAGCTGTTCTCACCTAGAGCTTTCTGTCTCTTGCTCCTGGTAGGGCCAACGCATTGCCAAGAGTTCTGACATCATCTGATGCCTTGTCTAACACAACTACCCCCATCCCCAACCCTTTGTATCTCACTGGCTTCATTTTCCCCCCTTCAGATTAGTTTTCACCATCTGTAGTATCTTCTTATCTCTTGGTTTCCTGTGTAAACACTTGAACACAACAGCAGAAACTAGTGAGTGTTGTTCATCCTTCAGTATCCTCTCCCAGGCCAGTTTCTACATCCCAATAGCCTTTAGGAATATGTAGCAACAAATATTTGAACACATAAATGCTTCAAAGTTAAATCACTACTAATCCACCAAACAAATTGATTTGGATGCCTTCATTTTATACTAAGTAAGTAAATAAATAGATCATTATATACTAATTATGCTATTGTAGATAAATATAACATACATTTATATTTCTATTTATTTCTTCTAAATCTCAGCATCTCCTACCTTGATTTTTAACAAAAGAACAGCACTTATCTTCAATTTCAGATTCTTTTTCTTTATTTTGTTAGGACTGTTAGGCAGTTTAGTTGAAACTATTAAGAAATATAATATTAAAATAGACATCAGAATTTTTACCTTTTTCTAAGAGCTTGCATGAAGTACACAACCTACAAACAATTAAATCAATGTTCTGATAACTCTTTCCTGCTATTATTAGAAGACAAGTTATTTGTCCTTAGAGAGCAAGAAACTCTACCTCAGAGAAATAGGGATTTGAGTAGTTTGTAGTTGTTAGAACAATGAAGTTGGCATTCAATTAAGTTCCATTACAAGATTTATGCTAATCATTAACCAAAAGTTGTCTTCTGTTCAGTTTCAGGAAATTGAACAATACCCTGACGAAGAGAAAGACCCTTTAAAAATTAAGCAATAATTATGGTGTGTTTGCAAACTGCAGTCTATCTTTTGTAGCTTAAATTTCTTGGCTGTATAATTTGCATACACATTAAACTCTGTGGGAAACTGGAAAGCAATTCAGAATTCAACAATTAAAAGATACAAATTAAAATTGTTAGCATTAACTTAAAGTTTATTGCTGGTGCAATGCTCATGGATACAAATGTACTCTGATCAAGCAGCCACTTCTGTCTTGGAAGTTCAACATATTTTCAACTTAGGTTGACAACTGCACCTTTAAGACATTAGTTTTACTGATACCACTTCATACTGATAAATATGCAGTTTTAATAAATATACACGTGGATTTGTAGTAGATTTTTTATATTAGAAGGAGAAGTTGAGTCAAATTACTCCCATCTTCAAAAGGACTTACCATCTCTTAAAACACCTTAAAATTATTTGGAGGAAATGGTAAGGTAATTCTCTATTCTCAGCCAAGAGAAAAGACAACTATTGAGAATTGTACCTTTGGCGGCAAAACACAGTCAATATAAAAAAAAGGTACTTTCGGCTTTTATTTTTCATCTGTTTACAATATACTTATAAATATGTACATGTAAATATAAATATATATACATATATGTATAAAACTGATGAGGAAATCTGCAATGCTGCCTAGCAGCTTTCTTGATAACATATTATAAACTCTCTAGTCTGATTTCCTGGATGCAGAGCTCAGTTCCATCAACTCCTTGCTCTGTGACTACACGTGTATTATTCTTTAAGCCTCTGAGTCCCATTCTGCAAACTAAGAATAATGATAGAAATCAACTCATAGAATAGCTATGAAAATCGAATGAGGAAAAAATTAAATCCCTGTATCTGACATGAAGAAAAGTACTCCAGAACTACAAAGCATTATTTGTGTGAAGTACTGCATTATTGATTCAATCCCAATCCTGCCACTCAATAGCGCTGTGACCCAAACTAATTAGCTTCTTCGGGGCTCATTGTCCCCACTGGCAAAATGAGAATACAGTGCCTACAGCATGAAGTCACTGGGCCAGTAGATGAGTTAAATTTTTTTCTTTCCTTTTTTTTTTTTTTTTTTTTGCTACCCATTTATTTACCAATCTTTTTCTTTCTTAAATATTTGTAAAGCACTTACAATAGTAATTAGAATGTATGCAAGCCCTACTTATGTATTTTCAAGTAATAAACATGCATGTTTATATAGAAGGATGAATATAGGTATCTGGATATACACACATACACACACATATCTGTTTATATGTATACAAACACTTACATGCACAAAACCAGAGAATGGCAGAAAAAGACTGTCCAAGTATAAAATTTAAAAATCCCAGGACTGTTTCAGTATTCTTCCAGAGATATTCAATATCACTGTATTTATATGAATCTAAAAGCAAAGGCCAGATCAAGCTTTCTTATATTTAGAATGGCTAGGAAATCAAAGAGAATGATTTATTGGGAACTGCCATGTTATTTTAGATGACCAAGTTTCAGAGAATCAGGATACAATAAAATGTTCCTGACATTAAAACTAATGGAATATACTTGGATCACTGATGATCCTTCAAGACGCCCCAGGGCCATCAACATGGGGACCAATTATCAAGGTAACTGAAGAAGTTTAGATTTGTATGCTATAAATATACTTCCAATGGGAAAAAGTGATTAGGGGCTAGAAAGTTTCTGACTCACAGGAACGAGGTTATTTTCTCCTATATATGTTTTCTAATAATTCTGTGGTTCTTACATAGGAGAATGGAGAGAATCAAATACTTACGTGATGAGTTATAAAACCTGAAGCAATTTCAAGTGTAAGTACCTCTAGCTTTCACCTCAAAGCCATTCTCCGTCCTTTTTTAAAAACACAAATAAGGCCTTTTATTTGCCACTATTATAAGGCTGAACTTAAAAACATGCAACGCTTCATGAATTTGTGTATCATCCTTGCGCAGGGGCCATGCTAATCTTCTCTGTATCATTCCAATTTTAGTATATGTGCTGCCAAGGTGAGCACTTTTTTTTTTTTTTTTTTTTTCTTCAGATGGAGTCTCACTCTATGACAGAGGCTGGAGTGCAGTGGTCCAATCTCGGCTCACTGCAACCTCTATGCTCCCAGGTTCAAGCGATTCTCATGCCTCAGACTCCTGAGTAGCTGGGATTACAAGTGTGCACACCACCACATCCGGATAAGGTGTGTATTTTTAGTAGAGACAGGGCTTCATCGTGTTGCCCATACTGGTCTGGAACTCCTGACCTCAGGCGATCCACCCACTTGGTCTTTCAAAGTGCTGGGATTACAAGCATGAGACACCGTACCCATCCTCAAAGCCTTTCTCTTCTATCACCACCAGCAAGATTATTAGCTTGGGAATTTTAAAACACCCTGTAGGTCTATCACACGTCACAACAATAAAGTGAAAAAGACAACCCAGCCAGTTGACCACATACAAAACAGTATCACCACTTCCAATATACACACAGACACACAGACACAAACACACACACAGCTACTTTCAGATCATGGTCATTTTGTAATCAATATAGGTCTCACTAATGCAAATCATATGCTCTAATTAATTGATCACATTACATCCAACCTCTATTACGTAAAGCCACACTGTAGGAGATACGTTCACAACAAGAGAATTGAGATATTAGCCTAAATTACAGGTGTCAGATAACAGACTATGGTTGCTCTTTTTGATTTTCCAGTTAACCCCAGAGTTTGAGTCACAATAATTAGCCAGCATATACATGGCACATACGTATCCATAAACACACATGTGCAAACACATTTTTAAATACAAGAGCCAACACACACACACACACACACACACACACACACACACACACACGATGCAAGAATCGCATGCCCAATCAGGGATATGTTCTGATAGAGGTACCCAAGTTAATTTGGAATTTTGTTTTGATAACATCTCACCTTGTGTCTACCATCAAAAGTGGATTTTTATTAGTCTCTGAAAGCAAATGGCTTCCATGCAATTTGGTTCGTAACATATATAAATGTTTGAAGCATAACAAAATAAGGTATTTCAGAAAAAGCCAAGGAATATGATAGCTTTAGGACTTTCGGAATAAAACGAGGATCCTTTCGGGTGGAGAGGCATAAAAGAGATTAAGTGGACGGCACTTTCTTTGAATTATTGATGTAATCAAAACACTAGCAGATACACAGCATCATTCTTCCTGGTGCTGGACCCAACATGAAATTTTAGCTGGGTTTTGGCTTCTTTTGCTTCCATTAAAAAGTGCAAGAAAACCGGTCACTTGTTTACCTAAAAAATATGAAGTTTCTTAACAGTTCTTAGCATGGCATTAAAAGGAGATGGCTGGGGATGGTTTTCACAATCGTGAGCCTGAAGGACATGCACTATTCATGTTTTAAGCTCAACTCCGTGTGTTTTCAACACCTGGAACTTTAAGATCATTAGACTCCAGACACTGACATCTAACCCTGCATTTAAGATGGAGATGGCTTCATTAGGTTGGAAGGCAGAATCCTATTAGATAAAGCTGTGCTCTCCATAGCTTAGAGTGCTAATGCAGTCTTTTCCTCCTTCTAATTCTGCAGACTGGAAAGGAGCTTCCTGTGGCTCCCCGATCCTGCCAATACCCCAAGCCCAATTCCCAGACTCCCCTCATCACGGGCAGATACCATTTCAACAGATGTCAGCAACCGCTAAAGTGCACTTAGGCCTATTTGTTAAATTCCCACGGGGAAGGTGGATTGGAGAAATTCAGCCAGTAATTAAACCACATACTTCTTCTAAAGCCCCCTCTACCCCTCTTCCCTGCATAATCTCTCTGCCTTGCATCAAATCATTTAGGCACTTATTGGCTACAATCAATACAATATGAGATACATTAATTTTGTCCCTGAGAGACTTTCGGGGAAGAGGTGGTATTGCTTCACAAGCAGTTTGGAGTGTTCATGCAAGCATACTATCAAACGTAGCAGTACAGTTTCCATGCTCTAGGTTGGCAGATTGATGGTCTCCAATGCCCCATGCCCACGGAGCTGGGCTGCTGCCAAATGTACGCAAATTAGATTGGAGCAAGAAACATTAAATATATTACCTAACGCACACAAATGCTAAATAGTGCAAATCACAGTGAAGAAGGGGCCCGGCTGAGTGGAATTTTAACAATTAAACTCAAGTCTCTCCATATGTTCCCGCAGCACTCGTGCCTCGCTATGTAGAACAAAACTACAAAGGGGAAAAGACCTTTCAGCAGGTTTCCTGATCACAGATTCGGTTTCTTCAATGCCAAAGGATGGCTTCCCCCACCTCTCCTCCCCACTCTGGCTGATCCCTTAGGCTGCACTGCATTTGGAATACGCTCTACAAATCCTGAACACAAGCAAATAAATTCATTATGGAGAAGTGCTAAATGAAAATTGGCCCTATTCGTTAGTTTTTAATACTACTGATATTTATTCTTATTTTTTTGAGGTCCTGATTCTCAGAAGCCTCATTTGAACAACCAACGTGACTCCCATGAAGGTGTGTGTAGGGTCCTCTCTACAGTAGCAACAAGTCACTGCATAGCCATCAATACCATTCAGCCTCAAATGATTTTATTCGACAAGTGAGGCAAAGGAAAGAAAGTCAGCGATACAGTTCAGTCTATCTATGGATCCTACGGAGAACCAAAGATGAATGCAGTGGACTAACAAAAGAAATTATGGAGTAACCGTGAGGACCAAGCTCCAGCTGCGAAATTAAAATTTATCAGAAATCCAAACAAAAACCATTCCCAGTGTCAGGCTCCCGGCTTCATATGTAAAGCAAAGAAGTAACTAGCAAGAAGGATTCTGCATTTTACAATGAAATCCATTAAAATTTCTCATTGGCCAGGCGCAGTGGCTCACGCCTGTAATCCCAACACTTTGGGAGACTGAGGCAGGCGGCTCATGAGGTCAGGATTTCAAGACCAGTCCGACCAATATCGTGAAACACTGTTTTTACTAAAAGTACAAAGAAAAAAAATTAGCTGGGCATGGTGGCACACGCTTGTAGTCCTACCTACTCAGGAGGCTGAGACAGGAGAATTGCCTGAACCTGGGAAGCAGAGGTTGCAGTGAGCTGAGACTGCGTCACTGCACTCCAGCCTGGGCAACAGAGTGAGCCTCTGTCTTAAAAAAAATAAAAATAATAATAATTTATCATTAATGATACCCTGCTTGGGCAATCGACACTGAATATGATGATATATCACATATCGTTTCTTTTCTTTTGGAAAGGAAAGGAATCAGGCTTTCTGGGCAATGGCCATCAGTCTGGGCATGATACACAATGAATTCTAGATACAAGTGACCTTGGGCAGATGATGAGACTTCTTGGACTTATGCGACCTTTTCTGTAAAATCATTAGCTGGTTTGTGAAGCCCTTTATGGCTCTAACAGAATATGGTTCAAGTTACGTAACTTTTATCCTTAACTTCCTTCTTAGCTAGTCTTTAAGTCCTTTACATACATAGGGATCACTTCAGGGTTTTGTTTCAAATTCAGTTTCCTTTAACACTACAGAGAAATATCATGGCTACGGAGGAACCCAAGCTGACCTTCGTAGGAGTGAACAAGATACGTGAGAAACTGCTAGGCCATATGCAGCGGTTCACACCTGTAATCCCAGCACTTTGGGAGGTCAAGGCAGGGAGGATCACCTGAGGTTAGGAGTTTGAGACTAGCAGAGCCAACATGGTCAAGCCTCGTCTCTACTGAAAACAAAAAAAATTAGCCGGGCATGGGGGTAGGCACCTATAATCCCACCTACTTGTGAGGCTGAGAATTGCTTGAAGCCAGGAGATAGAGGTTGCAGTGAGCCAAGGTCGTGCCACTGCACTCCAGCCTGGGCGATGAGCGAGACTCCATCTCAAAAATAAATTAAAAAAACAAAATTAGCTGGGAGGGATAGTACGCACCTGTAATCCCAGCTATTTGGGAGGCTGAGGTGGAGGTGGAGGTGGTAGTAAGCTGAGATAGCACCACTGCACTCCAGCCTTGGTGACAGAACAAGGCTTGGTCGCAAATAAAATAAATAAATAAATAGAAAAAATAAAACAGATAATGCTAATTTTAACAATACATTTAACCCAATATGTTTTCATAACAGGCAAACGACTTTTTAAAAAGTCTCAGTGAGCTATTTAACACACTTTCATGTACTAAGTCTTTGAAATCCAGCGTACATATTACACTTGCTCAATAGCCGTAAGTAAACAATAGATACCATAGGGGATAGTAAGATTATAGAACATTTTCATCTTCACAGGAAATTCCACGAGACTGCACTGGTTTATAGGGCTTTGGTGAGAAGAGAAAGTCCTACCTGGAAGAAATCAGCAGGAAAATGCAAATTTGTTTCCCCAAATTTAGGGAGAGATTTACTATTAGAACACCATTAAATCTGCGGGGTATTTCTCTTTGAAACGTGTTTTGTTATGTATTCCTATGTTCTTACTGCTCTATGGATCCACATTTGATTCTTGGTTTTACCATTTACTGGCTGTGTGATTGGGGGTAAAGAAAGAATAGTCTTTCCATATCTAATTTTTTTCACCAGGAACATAACCGTGATGAAGACTAAGCAAGATTCCTCAAATATTATTCAGTCTTATTTAGAATCTTATTTCTAGAATAAGATTATTCAGGGACAGCCTGCCTAGCTGGCAGTTAGTAAGCTCAGGTTTCCTTTGGGTGTCATTCTAGCCATCATCAACATTTCAGTTCTGACCTGAACAGGGATAAAATGTGGCTGCTTTGAGATGCCCTCCCAATAAAGCCGGATTTCCACATTTCTTCTGTCATTGAACAGACCAGTCATCCCAACAGCCTTAGGATGTTTGTTCTTATGCTCCTCCCCTCTGCTAGCTGCAGGAGGCACTCAACAGGTGAATAAACTATCGTCATGTATTTGGATGAGTTTCTATTTCCAAGTTCACATTTCTAGATTGTCAGCTGGAGGTCAGTGCAGCCCCCAGTCATGAGCTATATTTCAGCGAAATGGAAATTCCTTCTATGAACAAGACTGTAGGTATGTCTGTGCACCTGTGCCCACCTATGCCTCTGTGTAGCTGTGCCCATGTATATGAGTATGTTTACAATGTGTGGGGCGTGCATGGGTGTGTGTGTCTTCAAAGTTTTCTGTTGCTGTCCTGAGATGCTCAGTGGCTGAGGAAATAACCTGGGCCCAGAATCAGAAACCGCAGTAGCAGTGAGATTTTAGGCAAACTACCCATTCTCTCTTGTTCTCCGCTTCCTCATTGAAAACCTCGGGGGCTGAACCAGACGATCCCTAAGATTCTATCCAGCTAGAATATTCCATGATTCAATAAATCTGTGCATAACCAGGGCCAAGGTTTTCATTCTTGTTATCATGGGTAATCAACACTTGGCAAAACACTTCAGTCCTCTATCAAAATGCTGTTCTTTTATTGAGCTCCCATGATTAGGCCCACTACACCCACACAAGACGATGATAAATGGAAGCTGCTAACAGATCACTTGGACGATGCCCAAGAAGAGGGCAGGCTTTCCACAAGGCCTCATTTGCAAGTTTCATTCCACTCAGAATTGACTCACCAACCAACACTGAAAACATAATAAATGGCATTCAAAAGCCTGGGTAGAGAATGCAGGCGGGGCGGGCAAGTGAACAAGGGGTAGATCAGCTAATTTTTCAGGTCCTTATCCATCTTCAGATTCCAGCATTCTGCTAAGGTAGGAATTATTATAATAAATCATCAACCAACACATGTGAAACATACAGGCACCTGCCCTATGGTGTGTTCGATTATTTTCTTAAAGGCAAGTGGAGAAGGCAAGTGACATCCAGATGACCTTCTTTCTTGTCAGGAAAAGATGCCCATAAACAATGTGCATGGCCGGGCATGATGGCCCACACCTGTAATCCCAGCACCCTCGGAGGCTGAGGCAGGCAGATCACCTGAGGTCAGGAGTTCAAGACCACCCTGGCCAACATGGTGAAACACTGTCTCTACTAAAAATACAATAATTAGCTGAGTGTGGCCATGCATACCTGTAGTCCAAGCTACTTAGGAGGCTGAGTCAGGAGAATCACTTGAACCCAAGAGGCGGAGGTGGCAGTGAGGCGAGATTGCACACTACACTGCAGCCTGGGGGACAAGAGTGAAACTCAATTTCAAAAAAAAAAAAAAAAAAAGAATTTGCAAAAAGAAACAGAGAAGAAGAGGGAGAAGAAGGGAAGGAAAAGAGAGAGTGAGGATGATCAAATGCAGTAAAAGCATTTAATATTAAAAACTAGTGTTTCTGGGCCAGGCCCAGTGGCTCATGCCTGTAATACCACCACTTTGGGAAGCCAAGGTAGGTGCATCAGTTGAGCCCAGGAGTTCAAAGCCTGGGGCTGGCCATGGTGGCTCACACCTGTAATGCCAGCACTTTGGGAGGCCAAAGCGGGCAGATCATCTGAGGTCAGAAGTTCGAGACCAGCTTGGCCAACATGGTGAAACCCCATGTCTACTAAAAACAGAAAAATTAGCCAGGTATGGTGGCAGATGCCTGTAGTCCCACCTACTCAGGAGGCTTCAGCAGGATAATTGTTTAAACCCAGGGGCGGAGGTTGCAGTGAGCTGAAATCACGCCACGGCACTACAGCCTGGCTGACAGAGTGAGACTCTATCTCAAAAACAAGAGCAAAAAAAAACTACCTGGGCAATATGATAAGACCCCATCTCTATCAAACACACACACACACACACACACACTAGCTGGGTGTGGTGGCATATGCCTGTAGTCCCACCTACTCCGGAGGCTAAGGTGGGTGGGAGGATGGCTTGAGCCTGGGAGATGGAGGTTGCAGTGAGTTGCAATTATGCCACTGCACTCCAAACTGGATGACAGAGTGAGACCCTGTCTCAACAAAATAAATAAGGACTGGCGTGGTGGCTCACTCCTGTACTCCCAACACTGTGGGAGGCTAAGGCAGGTGGATCGCCTGAGGTCAGGAGTTCAAGACTAGACTGGCCAAGATGGTGGAAGCTCGTGTCTACAAAAATGTAAAAATTAGCCAGGCACGATGATGGGTGCCTGTCATCCCAGCCAATCCCAGGCCGAGGTGGAAAAATCGCTTGAACCTGAGAGGTGGAGGGTGCAGTGAGCTAAGATCACGCCATTGCACTCTAGCCTGGTTGACAGAGCAAGACTCCGTCTCAAATAAATAAACAAGTGAATAAATAAATAAATTGGTAAATCTGGTAGAAGTATATGAGGATTATTGTACCAGTCTTACATTTTCCCACAGGTTTAGAATTTTTCAAAATAAGTTGAAAAAATGTTGCACATTTTCAAAAAGACAAACGAAATTTAAAAACTGTAAAGAAGCAGATTCTCTAAAGTAAGTTCCTGCAGGATACTTTATGAAAAGAAAAAAAAAATTATTTGGTCCAGTAAGTTTGGAAAGGGCTTTATTCTATACTACTCCCATGGAGATTTAAAATTCACATCCATCTGCAAATTAAAGGTATAGAGAAGTCCTGGAAAAAAAAAATCTGTCTTTTTGGTTTTTTTTGGAGATGGAGTCTCACTCTGTCACCAGGCTGGAGTGTAGTGGCACCACCTCGGATGAGTGCAACCTCCATCTCCCAGGTTCAAGTAATTCTCGTGCCTCAGCCTCCTGGGGAGCTGGTATTACAGGCACCTCCCACCACGCCTGGCTAATTTTTTGTGTTTTTAGCAGAGATGGGGTTTTATCATGTTGGTCAGACTCTTCTCGAACTCCTGACCGCAAATGATCCATCCACCTAGGCTTCCCAAAGTGCTGGGATTACAGGCATGAGCCACTGCTCCCGGCCCTGTCTAATCTTTTTAACTCAGTATTTCCCACATGTGGTGTTCTTTAATTAATTTTTTAAGAGATGGAGACTAGCTATGCTGCCCAGGCTAGACTGAGAACACATGAGCTGAAGCAGTCCTCCTGTCTAAGCCTCCTGAGTCACCTTGCCCAGCCGTACCTATTTATAAGACCATATTCCTTTTGTGTATGTACACACAGTAGCATCAATTAACCTATCATAAAATTAATCTTTCAAAATTAATTGAAAGACATGTAAAAACACAAGGTATATTCCCTACCACTACGTAGTGTGGAGCCCAGAAAAGACAAGCAGTCACAGAAAAAAAAAAAATATATATATATATATATATATGATTAAAATAGAATCTGATTACATGTTTTAAACCATACTATGTTACAGAAGGGCAGAGAAAAGAAAAAGAAAAGGGAGTAGGTAAAGGGAAAGGGAGAAAGAATAATTTGTGCCTAGTGGAAGACAGTGGCAATACTTTATCCTAAACAGATGTCTGGAAAGTTCCTGAGTCTTGAGAGGTGAAACCCAAAGCAACTAACTCATTGGGATCTGGCCAGCACTGCCATGATATTTCTCCCTGGGTTTTTCAAGGAAGCCTCCCTTCTGATTTTTCGCTTTCCTTATGGTACATTTGTAAGTAAAGAAGGCAAGTGGTAAACTCACTAGGCAAAGCTAAGATTCTGTGCAACATAAATATTCCATCATTCATTGAATCCAGAACTCACTGGCTGCTGTGTCATTCTCATTTCGTGACTACTAAAGGTGAGGGGATCTAGGCTGCAAGTAACAAAATCTGCCTAACAGTGACTTTATCCATAGGGATATCTATGGTTTTCCCGGTGATGTGTCGTACTGGAGACAGCCCCAGGCTGGTGAGGTTGCTCAGCAGTACCAGCAGCAAGCAGGCTTTTTCACACATATCCCGGGTCACATGGATACATACCATCATATTTCAGATCAAGAGGTTGGTCCAATTTCTCTGGGTCGCAAAGGCAGTAAAGGAGGATCCAGGATTTTAAACCCAGTAAAATGCAGAGACTGCTCTTACAACACATTACTGCATGCTGGGAGTCACACACCTTGTCCAAGAGTACTCTCTCCACATGGCAGCACACGTGGGCACGGTGGACAGCCTGAGGTCTTGTCCACTGGGCATCGCTACCATCACCAGGCACCAGCAGTGCAGCATCTTACAGCAGCCACCAGCCTGTATCACAGCACACACACTTCTGAGCAGAGGAGCAGAACCTCAAGCCTAGAGATGCAACACTGTTTTCCCAGGAACACACAGGCCTGCCTCTTCTCCCAAGAGATTTATAATTAAGCTTGAAAAAATTAAGAAATTAATATAAAAGTTGCCATGTTGCCAATGCTTTTATGATACTTTAATTTACTAGAAACATGTTCACACCACCACTGGGGAGTGAGTGCAATGCAAAATTGCTTACATTGCTCTTATAAGCTGAAGTAAGCACTTCCTTTTCATCTTCCATAATCCTATTAAAAAAAAAATAGCCAGCAAGTTGGTGAACCAGAAGCAGCAAATAGATAATTGTATCACTCTCGATATTCCTCCACCCTGGCATTTTCAAAGACCCCCCTCCATAATTCTATACTTTCCTAATAATTTATTTACAGGTAAAGAAGTGATGGACTAAACTCACTGGACAGACAACTGCACATCATTCTAATTAAGTTACTAGTGATTCCAAATAGCTCTGCAATCATCAACAGGATAAAGTGGGTGACAGAGTCACAGGATGGGGACTTTCCAACCAAAGGTGGAGGCTTGGTGTGCTCTCCCTGCTAGGGAGCTGCCAATGGAACAGCTAGGAGTTTTGGTATCTAGAAAACTGTAACTCATGTCCCAGCATGGCCACTTCCCAATAATGTGATGTTAGACAAATTATCAAAATACTACAAAGCCTCAGTTCCACATCTTTCATTCTTTTTTTCCTTTTTTTGAGACAGAGTGTCACTCTGTTGCCCAGACTGGAGTGCAATGATGCTATCTCGACTCACTGCAACCTCTGCCTCCTGGGTTCAAGTGATTCTCCCTTCTTCAGCCTCTCAAGTAGCTGGGATTACAGGTGCCAACCACCATATCCAACTAATTTTTGTATTTTTTAATAGAGATGAGGTTTCACCATGTTGGCCAGGTTGGTCTTGAACTCCTGACCTCAGGTGATCCACCCACCTCAGCCTTCCAAAGTGCTGGGATTATAGGCATGAGCCACTGTGCCTGGCCAATTCTACATCTTTGAAAATGAGACAACAGTAAATCTACCTCTTACATTTACTGTGAATATTCAATATGACAAAGTACATGAAAGGGCTTTGCACGTGTTCAACGGGCTTTGCACGTGTTCAACTCATGGTAACTATGATCTGGAACTATTAACAGGGAGAGTCCCTCAGTACGATGATGCACTGATGGCAAGGCCATCTGAGACTATTCCAGGATCCGTCCCATCAATGGCTCTGGTTAGAAGAAGCTCATTGCAATGGAGGGACTTACCTACAGGTGACTCATGCTACAGGGTCGGGGCCCTGACTCTGGAATAACACTCAGTGTTCTCACTAATAAAACCTACAAAAGTCAAAATAACACGCTGGCCAACAATGGCAAACAGTTTCTGTAAAGATCCAAATGGGGTAATGTAGGTGAATCTTTGTTGCCTGGAAAATGGTTTTCATATTGAAAGGGGCCACATCTCTCCCTGCGTACTTGATGGTCAGCCACAGGACCATTCTCAGGTTTCTCAAATTGGATGTGAGAGAGTACACAACCCAATATGATAAACATGGGTAACTCTCTGGAGCACTAATTTGGCTCAGTCTTTGGTGTCAGGGGCACATTCTTATATAAACCAGCATTGGTATATCATGAAAAACAACAAACAAATTTTACATAAATTGGTAAGGTAAAACATAAGACTTCAAATAAATTGTATTAAACACTATTTGGGGCTTATTCGTATTCTCATGTGCCAATAAAAAGTTATAATATTAAGACATATGCATGTGTATGTTCATTGCAGCACTGTTCACAATAGCAAAGACGTGGAATCTGCCTAAATGCCCTTCAATGTAGACTGGATGTTATGGCTTGGCTGTGTCCCCACCCAAATCTCATTTTGATGGGTAGCTCCCATATGCCTATGGGAGGGACCAGGTGGGAGGTAACTGAATCATGGGGGTTGGTCTCTCACATGCTGTTCTCATGATAGTGAGTCTCATGAGGGCTGATGGTTTTATAAAGGGGAGTTCCCCTACACAAACTCTCTGGCCTGCCACCATTTAAGATGTGACTTTGCTCCTCCTCTGCCTTCTGCCACGATTGTGAGGCAACCCCCATCATGTGAAACTGTCAGTCAATTTTTTCCTTTATAAATCACCCAGTCTCAGGTATGTCTTTATTATCAGAATGAGAACAGACTAATACACTGGATAAAGGAAATGTGGTTCGTATATACCACGGAATACTATGCATCCATAAAAAAGAATAAGATGACGTCCCTTTAAGGAACATGGATGGAGCTGGACGCCATTATTCTTAGTAAAATAATACAGACACAGAAAATCAAATATCACATGTTCTTACAGTAAAGTGGGAGCTAAACAATGAGAACACATGGACCCATAGAGGGGGACAACACATGCTGGGGCCTCTTGGAGGGTGAAAGGAGGGAGAGGATCACAAAAAAATTATGAACGGGAAGTAGGCTTAATACCTGGGTGATGACATAATCTGAACCACACATCCCCGTGATACAAGCTTACCTATGCAACAAACCTGTACTCGTACCTGTCAATTTAAAACCAAAAAAAAAGAAAGAGTTCACTTAATTGGAAAAGCACTGGATCTCAACATTCCTGACCTGTTTTGTTTTGTTTTGTTTTGTTTTGAGACAGAGTTGCTCTGTCATCCAGCCTGGAGTGCAGCATCGTGATTTCAGCTGACTGCAACCTCCACTGCCCGTGTTCAAGTGATTCTCATGCATCAGCCTCCCTAGTAGTTGGAATTACAGGCATGTGCCACCATGCCCAGCTGATTTTTGTATTTTTAGTAAAGACAGGGTTTCACCATGTTAGCCAGACTGGTTTCGAACTCCTGACCTCAAGTGATTCACCTACCTTGGCCTCCCAAAGTGCTAAGATTACAGACACGAGCTGCTGCACCTGGTCTATTCCCGAACATTTTCTTCCCATATATACATCTGGCCCCCTTTGATGACATTCCTCTGTCCAAATTCTCTCCAGGGCAGTCAGAATTTTAGCCCTGTTGTGTTTCTTCCGTGAGAAATATCATTATCTTCGGATAATTGGAGTTTTCCAGGAAAAATCTGTCACCTCAATTTGATTAAAGCTGTTTTCAATACTCGGTTATGAATTCTTGTGCCAAACATTAGCTTGGAAAACATTTTTCTGGTCGTGGGTAACCACTGAATGCAAACAAACGCTGGAAGAGTTTGAAGGTAAGAAGACAAATTTTTTGTTTTTGTGAATGTACCTTTCTCTGTTTGAAAATGGCAAGTAAGCTCTGATGAAGGAAAAATAAAATATTTAAAAAGAAAAGTAATGGTTATCTGTTAGTCCTCATCTGGAACAAAAAACGAATAGGTGGCTGGGCGTGGTGATTCACGCCTCTAATCCCAGCACTTTGGGAGGCTGAAGTGGGCAGATCATGAGGTCAGGAGATCGAGACCATCCTGGCCACCATGGTGAAACCCCATCTCTACTAAATATACAAAAATAAGCCGAATGTGGTAGCATGCGCCTGCAGTATCAGCTACTTGGGAGGCTGAGGCAGGAGAATCAATCGATTGAACCTGGAAGGCAGAGGCTGCAGTGAGCTGAGATCTGGTCTCTGAACTCCAGCCTGGTGAAGAGTGAGACTCTGTCTCATACAAAACAAAACAACAACTAAAAACTCGTAGGTAATATTTAATGGAAGAACTAATGTTAGTATCATAAACACACACATGTGACACAGCACATTTATACAGGAAATAAAATTTTGCCATCACTTTTCAAGTTATTTCAGCTACAAATGCTTTTGGATGCAAATAACAGAAATAACTGCAGAGGCTTCAGTGAAGAGGAATTAATGTCCTCACGTGACAAATGTCCAGCCTGTGCTATCACTGTCCTGCTATACTCTAAAGTCAGAGTCAAGATCCCACATGGTTATGTATCTAATTCTTTAGCCCCACTGTTAAGACTATGATAACAGCATCAAGGCTTGGAAGGAGAAGCAGTATGAGAAGGCAGCCATTCCATTAGGAAAAGGAAAGCTTTCCCAGAGGCGTCTCAGAAACCGGCAGTTCCATCTCTTTGACAAGGTCTTGTCCATGGCCACACCTAGCTGCACAGGGTCTCGCAAAGCAAACACATCACTGAGACAGAGTACATGTGGCATTTTTGTAAGCAGGAGAAAAGGGTGAATTGCCCACCTAGACAATTTTGCCTTTCTAGGAAAACCTCCATCCACTGTTTAGGAGGAATGATCAGAGCCTTCAATATTTATAAGCATAATAATGCCTCACATGTTTATTTATGCTTTCTTGAAACATAAATTATTTCTCCAACCCAAGGGAAAGTTCTGGGCTCCCCAAACTGTAATTGGAGGAGTCACACCCCTGAACGGTGCTGCAATCCTGCTGTCTCGTCTTTTAGGAAAGCATTGCTGTATCCCATTGAAGGTATTGATTTTAATTAAGCACAACATAGAGCCCCTCAATCAACAGAAACGTACTGGGGGAAGAACAGAGGCTGTACATCACTGTAATTTCTTCTCTTCAAAGGACTTTCTTCAACTTTAATTTAGTGGGTCTATCATAGATGGACGTTGCTCAGATTCAACTAATGTTTCCATAATGACATTAATAGCTACCCTCCACAGAATGCTATTCTATTCTGTGTGTTTAATTAGACAGGACCTCATGGAATCCTTTAAGGTTTTTACTATTTTATTGTATTTTACTCTTAGTCACCTTTTAAAGGCGGAAAATTGAGACCTGAAGATTTAAATAACCTTTCAACTTTCCAAACACTGTCAACACTAGAGCCAAGATTTTAATTCAGGTCTGATTCTTGGTACGATCTGAGCCCCTACTCACCACGCTGAACATGGACAATCTATTTTATACAGATTTCCTCTAGCTTTCATAATAACCTTTGCATTATCTCCTCTTCTCAGAAGTTATACCTGGATGTCAGAAAGAGCCAACACTTTCCCTGTCTTGTACAGGTGGCAGACTGGGGTTCTCTGCCGAGATGTGTGTGGTCCCCAGGCCTCTGTGCCCTTCCAAGGTACACTCTGCAGCCTCTGAAAACATCATCAGGGCACAATGCAATGAAGCAGTTGTATGTGAAGTAGGCGGAAAGCATTTCTTACCCGACATAGGCAATGTATTGTAGCCACACAGCATGAGCTCCAGAAAGAGGCTATTGGGATTGAAATGTGGGGTTTGAATCCTTCTTCCAAACCTCCTGAGATTTATGGCATCCTGATTACTTCTGCAAAACCTCAGCTTCCAAGTCCAAACAATAGGGACAAGAAAATCATCTGAGGTCATTGAAAGGATTACGAGAGAAAATACGTGGGAGGTCGGGTACTGTATGACCCACGTGGTAATACCTAGAACATAGAAAAGAGGCAGAGGTTCTGTGATCACAGCCAGTTACTTGACTTCTATGAACCTCAGCTTCCCTTTCTGTAAAATGGAGATAATAATACAACCTACCTGTTATGAAAATGTAACGAATGAACACTCATCAAGGGTTTTTAACTATTCTTCCAGGTATCATGTGCTCAGTGAGGTAGCTGTCATTATGGTCATCAATTACATCTAATTCTAAAGACCAGCCAAAAATAAAGCACCAGAAAAAAAGAAACCCAGTTTGCTGCACAGTACCACAATAAAGACATTTAGAACATCTATAAAGTACAAAGCAATGCTCTCCAAGGCTAGAAACTTGTTTTTCAAGAAGCATTTCAAACCGCAACAGAGGGCACAGCCAAGCCCGGCTAATTACCTGCCCTGCCGTATGCCATGGGGCCCAGGGCATCACGCCCAGCTGTTGTGTTCAGGTCTGGAGCCTGCAAAGTCAGCTGTAATTGACACCCACATGAAACAGGGGGATGGGGGAGGTGAGCGAGAGGGCGGGGCTTGGAGGACCCAGAAAATAAAGACAAGAATGCTGAGTGTTTTGCAAAGATACACTCAGCTACATTGGAGGAGAAGGTTTGCTTTTATTATTTAATTAATTTATTTATTTTTCTGGTGAGGCTGGAAGCAGCAGTTTCCTCTTGGGGTCTCCCTGGAGAGTCCCCTCAGCTCATGTGCTGCTCACAGACCAGATTGGGAAGCAGCTTTTCAAGATATTGCAAAGAAGCCTCTGGTGCCTGCAATCCACCCTGACTATGGGATAAGAGGCCTTTATTTTTCTTTCTCAAAGACATGACCTATATTCAGCATACCCCACCCACAATTTCAATTCATTTCAAGCAATATTCACCAAGCGCTAATGTGCCTGGCACCGGGTTAGCGCCTCAGCTAAGGAGATGACCAGCCACGGGCCTGCCACTGAGAAGCTTAGAGTCCACAGGAATCCGTCTGTCCTGAGTTAGGACCCACAGGTGTCTCAAACTGTCAGAGGCACTGGAACCACAGTGGCTCCATTTTGAGTGAGGGCCAGGAAAATGAGGCCAGACTTGCTGCGCTGCATTCTCAGAAAGTTAGGCATTCCTAGCCTCCAGATGTTTATGGCTAAGGAAACAAATTAATAATGTTTACTAAACAGACCCAGACTAGGAGGTATCCAGATGTCCCTAAATCTGGCGAAAAAGGCATTCCTAACTTTGCTTTAAAGATAATAATATCAACGGGTGCAGTGGCTCACGCCTGTAATCCCAGCACCTTGGGAGGCTGGGGCGGGTGGATCACGA
>NW_016107319.1:4868098-4891893 GCF_001604975.1 Cebus imitator
TAGCTGCATGTGGTGGTGCAAGACTGTAGTCCCAGCTACTCGGGAGGCTGAGGCAGGAGAATCGCTTGAACCCAGGACAGAGGTTGCAATGATCCACGATCATGCCACTGCACTCCAGCCTGGTGTCAAAGAGAGACTCCGTCTCAAATAATAATAATAATAATAATAATAATAATAATAATATCCATTCTTGCAAAATACAGTAGTTAAGAAAATTAATCCTGTATCACAAACCCTTGTAGCAGAGCACATCACCCCAAGATCTCTTTTTATCCTATATAAGCATTAGATCCAGGGTAGATGTATTCTTCCTCTTACTTTCGGGAACGCCCTACTCTGTCTATGGAATAGCTGTTCTCTCACCACTTTGCTTTCCTAATAAACTTTTTTTACTTTGCACTGTGGACTCACCCTGAATTCTATCTTGCGCAAGATCCAGGAACCCTCTTTTGGGGTCTGAATCAGGACCCCTTTTCTGTAAGAAATCAATAGCCATAAATGCATACACCATGCTTACCTCTGGAAACTGGATTCTGAAAATAATATTAGTTTCGTGTATTCATGGAAAGAAGAATGAGTTTGTTGGAACCAGGACAGAGGAGAAAGTTCGAGAGTGGCCTCTAAAGCCGGAATGCCTGTGTTGAAATTCCTGTTCTCAGTAGAGCTGAGTTTCTTATCTGCCCTATGCCTGCCTCCCACCCTGTAATGATGCTTATGTAAGGACTCCTGAGATAACTCCAGAGATACCTCCCATAGAAATCATAAAAATAAGCACTTAGTCAATGCTAGCTTCTTGTTTTGTCTTTGTTTTTGTTTTTTCTTGAGATGGAGTCTTACTCTGTTGCCCAGGCTGGAGTGCAGTGGCATAATCTCGTTCACTGCAACCTCTACCTCCAGGGTTCAAGCGATTCACCTCCCCCCACCTTCCAAGTAGCTGGAATTACAAGCACCCACCACTATGCCTGGCTAATTTTTGTATTTTCAGTACAGATGGGATTTCACCATGTTGGCCAGGCTGATCTTGAACTCCTAACCTCAAGCGATCCAGCTGCCTCTGCCTCCTAAAGTGCTAGGACTACAAGTGTGCACTATCACACCCAGTTAGTTTAATTTTTATTACTGTTATTACCATTACTATTGTCCTAATCTATCCACTCAGGAAGCTCCTACTTACCCACAAAGTACACTTCAGGGGTTACAGGAGTAGAAAATTTCCAGTCTAGGACCATATGAGCAGTGCTAATCATAAACTGATGTTTCAAGGGAAGAGATCTATGAACTTGGACTGAAATTCTGATCATGTGGCTCAGTCTTCTCAACTATCATGTGGGAAAAACAAACCTGATCAGTTTTCTCCCAAGTGCTATCAACATATGGACACCGTGGCTGGGTGTGGTAGCTCACGCCTATAATCCCAGCACTTCAGGAGGCTGAGGTAGGTGGATCACCTGAGGTCAGCAGTTTGAGACCAGCCTGGCCAACATGGTGAAATACTGTCTCTACTACAAATACAAAATTTACCCAGGCATGGTGACACATGCCTGTAATCCCAGTACTCAGGAGGCTGAGGCAGGAGAATCGCTTGAACCTGTGAGGCAGAGGTTGCAATGAACTGATATCGTGTCACTGCACTCCAGCCTGGGCAACAAAGCAAGACTCTGTCCCAAAAAAAAAAAAAAAAAAAAAAAGAATGTGATTTATGTCACCAGCAACTGGACTGTTATTTCCTGAAATGGCATGAACCCCAAACTGCACCACATGCCTCTCTGTGTTCATATGGGCTATAACTATCTCCCATTAAGCAAAGACATGGAATCAACTCAAACGCCCAGAAATGACAGACTGGATTAAAAATATGTGGTACATATACACCATGGAATACTATGCAGCTGAAAAAAGGAATCAGATCATGTCCTTTGAAGGGACATGGATGAAGCTGGAAGCCATCATCTTCAGCAAACCAATGCAAGAAGAGAAAACCAAATACTGCATGTTCTCACTTAAAAGTAGGAGCTGAACAATGAGAACACATGGACACAAAAAGGGAGCCTTTTGAGGGATGCTGGAGAAGACCATTAGGGAGAAAAGCTAATGTATGCTGGGCTTAATACCTTGGTGACAGGCTGATAGGCAAAGTAAACCACCATGGCACACGTTTACCTATGTAACAAACCTGCACATCCTGCACGTGTACCCTGGAACTTAAAACAAAATTAAATAAAAATTTAAAACTACCCATGAGTGGGTAACACAGGTGCAGATATGTTCCCCAAAACTTAAAAGTGACTATCACACACACGATTCAACACACTTGGCTCAAAAATCCCAAATGGGTTTATTTTTCAGTCAATGGTCCAGCTTTTAAAAAAATGTTTCTTTGATAACTGTCAAAAACAATAGAAAGTCCTCACCGTTTACAATATCTATCTCACATTTCCCCCGGGAAGAAAGAAAGAAACAGACTCTCCAAATAGAAGCTGAAAAACCAACGTTGAGCTTCTGCTAGAAATAGGAGCATTTCGGCAAAAGAAAATTCCTGGTTGCGCCCACAACAGTCTATTACTTGCGCTTAATTCTGTTGATATCACTGGGAAAAAGGCTTCCTGACTGACTGATGTGTTATTATCTCTTAGAGTTGAATGATCTCTGAAATGCCAACCATTATAATAAGTGCTGCTTTTGTCTGACAACAAAACCGAGCTTTATTTTGTCTGCACAGCACATGAGGAAATGCATCAACTTGATTTCAAGTACTTACTGTTAATCATTTATTCTATTAATGGGGAAACACCCCTCAAACCCACCCCAACACACACACACACACACACACACACACACACACACAAACACACACACACTCTCTCTTTCTCTCTCTCTTTCAAAGCTGATGGCCTTGTCTCTATTTTTTTTTTAATTTCATTTATTTATTTATTTTTACAGACAGACTCTTGCTGTTTCCCAGGCTGGAGTGCAGTGGTGCAGTCTTGGCTCACTGCAAGCTCCGCCTCCCAGGTTCAAGCGCCTCTCCTGCCTCAGCCTCCTGAGTAGCTGGAATTACAGGTGTGCACAACCACACCCGGCTAATTTTTGTATTTTTAGTAGAGATGGGGGGCTTCACCATGTTGGCCAGGCTGGTCTTGAACTCCTGACCTCACATGATCCGCCTGTCTCGGCCTCCCAAAGTGCTGAGATTACAGGTGTGAGCCACCGTGCCAGCCCTCAATATATCCTTTTTTTAAGGAAAAAAAAAAAAAAAAGTCCCTGACCCTCTCTGTCCCCGTCTTCTGTCTGAATCACTTCACAGCAAAACTTGTGTGGAGCGATTGCCTGTAGCACAGGCCCTGTGCTCATTTATATTCTCCAGCATCTCCAACCTTCCCAGTTCCCACCCGCCACCCCACTAAGGCTGCTGATGTAAAGGGGACTCCTGTAAGAGACAATTCTCTGCTCTTCTCCCTGAATCCTCTTTCCCTCACCCTCCACGCTTGACATAAGCAGGACTGGGGACACTCGACTGTAGCAACATCTTCCCCATCTCCCCAAACCATCCACTCTCCCACACCTCTGCTAACAACACGCCAGCCCCAACCACAATGATCTCTATCCAGAACTACTGCAACCACTTCCTAATTGGAATGCATTCCTAACCAATTCCTAATTGGAATCTTTGACTCCATTCTCCACCCCCGATCAGTACTCCCTATTCCATGTAACAGCTGGTGATCTTTCAATAATGTAACCTGGGAACACATTTCATTTGCTCAAAACTCTCCAGTGGTTTACACACACACACACACACACACACACACACACACACACACTCTCTCTCTCTCTCTCTCTCTCTCTCTCTCTCTCTCTCTCTCTCTGTATTGCGACCTGAAGGGCTCTGCACTGTGTGACCCGACAACCCCTCCAAACCCATCTTACACCACCCTCCCCTTTGTTCTGCTCCCCAAAAAAGCAAACACGCTTCCCACTTCAGGCTGAGTCACCTGTTCCTGCTGCCTGGATTGCTCTTCCATGGATGTTTCTGTGGCTGACATGTCCTTGCCTTCCTATCTCAGCTTACATATGAATCCCCAACATCTTCTAGAAGAATCCTATCCCCACAACAAATCAGCTGCTCTTTAGCACACCTCTTTCTATATTTAAAAATCTCTGTATAGCAAATACCTTTTCCCAATTATTCCTTCCTATGTATAGGTGGGCCCACTCATTTGTCAAACGTCTGTCTTCCTCCCCTAGATTGTAAGTGCCATCCAATCAGGAAATGGATCTGTCCTGTTCATCACTGTGTCTCCGGCAGATTAGATAATATGGTTCTCAAGAAATATTTGTTGCAGGAAACTTAAACATTCTATGATCAAGTAAGGCAAGGAGGAAATGGGCTGGTATGGATGTGCATCTGTGTACATGTGTTTCGCGCCAATGGAACAGCGCAGCACAAAGGACTCTGAGCCTTACTGTTGTTCTCTCTCACTAGCAGGGGCTCCTTTCTTCCATAGAAGCTCAGTATTCCCAGTAGTTGCTTTTCCCAGACTCCCTTGAAGACAGGGCGTAAGACTCAATTCAGATTAACAGGTGCTATGGTCTGAATGTGCATGTCCCCCCAAATTCATATGGTGGAATCTAATACCCAGAATGACAGTATTAAGAGGTAGGACCTTTGGAAGGTGATTACGTCATGAGGGCAAGGCCCTCACAAATGGGATTAGTGCCCTTACAAGAGAACCCCCCAGGAGAGAGCACTTTTTCCCTTCTACCATGTGAGGATGCAGCACCAGGGCACCAGTTATGAGTCCTCGCCAGACAAAGAATCTGTTGATGTCTTGATGTTTGATTTGCCAGCTTCCATAACTGTGAGCAATGCATTCCCACTGTTGATACATTACCTAGGCCAAGGTATTTTGATGTAGCACCCTGAACAGACTAAGGCAGTGAAACTTTAAGGGAAATGCACTAGCTGCCTTGCAACGGAGCAGAGACAAACCTAAAGGGTACAACCACTATACTGAGAAAGTGAAAGGACAGAAATAGTCTAGGTGATGATGTTGCCGGGTCACTGAAGTTGCCCAGCCTTCTTGTTCTGTAAAGACTTTGTTTCTGGTTTTTCATGGGTTTTTGTTTTGACACAGAGTATTGTTCTATCACCCAGGATGGAGCGTGCAGTGGCACCATCAGAGCTCAGTTCAGTCTCGAACTCCTGGATTCAAATCATCTTCCTGCTTTAGCTTCCCAAGTAAAAGGAACTATGGTGTGTGTTACCACGACCCGCTAATTTTTATTAAATGGGGTCTTACTATGTTCCCCAGGTTTGTAAGGACTTTATATTACAAAAAATAGCATGTGTCTTTCCTGTGTGACATTTATGTTTGTGGGAAATCTATGACAGACAACTATTAGAGTCTCAACTGACACAACATTGCATACCCAACTGTTAGTATAATGTTTCACACATGGCTGACACTCAGAATTAGGGCCAGAACCAGGGTGAGGCACACCACTGAAGGGGGCACCAGAGAGCTCAGCGATCAATATACATTACCTTATTTTTATTTGTTTGAGACAGGGTCTGGCTCTGTCGCCCAGGCTGGAGTGCAGTGGCACGATCTCAGCTCACTGCGACCTTCGCCTCCCAGGCTCAAGCCATCCTCCTACCTCAGCCTCCAGAGTAGCTGGGACTACAGCCATGCACCATCACGGCCAACTAATTTTTCTATTTTTTTTTTGTAGAGACAGGGGTCTCACTTTGTTGCCCAGAGTGGTCTCGAACTCCCAAGCTCACCTGAGTCACCAACCTTGACACCCCCAAGTGCTGGGATCACAGGCATGAGCCACCGCATCCGGCCACTTTATTTAAATGAAATGTTTTACAAAATCAAAATTAATTAATGTGAAATATGCACCATGAACAAAATATCTAAATTTTCAAGTTAATTAAGGGATCACTGCATGACCGTGCCTCCCTCAACTCACCCTAATCCTGACCCTATACTAAATAGGATTCGTTGAGTAATTGCCTCAGCATTTTTACAATTCATGATCTCCATGTTCTTCCCAAGAACTTCATTATCATCCTCACATGACAGGTGAAGGTACTGGGAATGCAATGAGAAGAGGAGTTAAGTTATCAGTTTTGGGGTCAGACAGCTAAAAGTGGTCTGAATGACTTCACACACAGTGCTCTTAACCAACCATTGGGAGAAGGTCTCTCCTGTAAGTGGTCTTGACACTTCTTAGATGGGAAGTGTATTAACTAAAGGAGAAAAAAACTGTGTGGAATTCTAACATTCTGACTTTACTCAGATATCTTCCTTTCCTCAAAGTACCCATCCTGAGCACCCACTAATCTGGTCATTGTGGGAGTGGAACTTTCCTCTAATGAGCTTATTATGTGACTCCTGACATACAGCCAAGAGTCAAGAGTAGCCTTCAGCTGCCAGAAGATCCGCAGGTTTTGTTAAAAAAAAAAAAAAAAAAGGAAGAAGAAGAACAATGGATTAACACATTCTGAGCTAATGAAGGTAATCAGCCACTTTACAAAGTACTAGGCAAACAGGATGGAGATGAGGCGAGCTGCCATAAGAACAGCAGTCCGTGTGTGTACTCCATGGCTGGCCGGCTCCTTGTGAGTTTCTTCGAGTTCTGTGGGATGTGGCATGTTGTGTAAATGCAAACTGAAACTGAAAGGGTGGGAGGAATCCATCATTTGCACCCGCACATCATTCTGAGATTTTCCCTGCCACGCTTCCTCTTCTAAATCTTTATGACTGCTCTCAGGAAACAGCAATGGGAGAACTTTAACCCAGGCAGGGAGAAGCCTGGGTGGCTTGGTCAGGACAGGGGCACCTTCTCATTTCAGCCACTTGAGATGAGCCCAGGAAAAAAATATATTAAAATGCCTATGAAGGGTGAAAAAGAAGTGAAGGAAAAAGAAGGAAAAGAAATGAAATGTTTTCATCATTTCCATCGCTGCTAATTTCACCAGGCTGCTTTTCAAATCTCCTGTCTCCAAGTGACAGCTTGCCTGGGGGTCTTTGCTGAGTTAAAGGCGCCAATCAGAGAAAAGCCTGTCAGTCACTCTGAACTGAAAAGGGAGCTAAAGAACACCCAGGGAGAGGGGGTTCCCACCCTGAGGCCGAGTTAAGCGGAGATATCCATGTGAGATTGCAAGCTCAGAGCCAAAGTTCCATTCCAGTGGTTCTCACAGGCATCCCAGGGTCAGACCCAACCACCTCCCAGCCCTGTGAGTCTGCATGGCTTCCTTACAGGAGCAGAGACAGTACCTTCCCGCTGTCATCAGCAGAACTGCCAACCTCTCTCCCGGAGCGTTTTTATCCTTCTGGCACCTGGGGCCGCTGAACAGTTGGTGGGAGGAATTGGAGCAGTTATTTGGGGCGTCTTTTTTCAGACTGACAACCCAATTCTTCAGAAGGTAAGTCTGCTGGTTTCTAAACCCTCTCTCCTTACATTCTTAGCTTCAGGGCTTGGTCACCTGCTGCCGCCCACACATTGCCCAGGGTCCCACAGCTGCACGGGCATATGGACACAAACAATTAAAGAAGGCCCATTTGACCAAGGACCTACCGTGTCCAGTATCTTGAACCAGCCTCTAAGAAGAGCAAGAGAATTCCTGAACACACACTTGGCTGTTCAACAGAAAAGCGAGCTTAGTAGTGAGGGGCAGGGGGAACCAGAGAAGCCAATGAAACGTAAAGACATGTAGAAGAAACACATATGCAGGTCAGTCTATTCAGCAAATGAAAGGGTTCCTGTTTTCCTTCCGAAATACATCTCAAATCTATCTACTGCTCCCATCCTAATCCTAGCTCCAAATCTCATTGCTTTTTGTAACTGGCTTCAAATGGATTTCCCATGAGCCTTCAGGTTTCTGTAATCTGCTTCCCTGCTAAAGAAACATGAGAGCCAACCCTACTGCAGGTAGATGTATGGATGCATAGACAGACAGATACATGGATAAATAATGGATGAATCGATGGCAGATGCGCAAATGTATAGATGGACATACAGATGCGGAAATGAATGAACAGACAGATGGTAGCTGAATGTACAGGCAATAGATGATGGATAGATGAAGAGATGGTAGATAAATGTATACACAGAACATGGATGTGTGAATGTATAGAAATATGGATAGATGATGAATGGATGAATGTGTAAATAGATAAGTAGGAGATGTAGGAATCAAGGCATAGATCAATGGAATGATGGGTGGATGTATGTACAGACAGATGGATAGATGGAGGATGGATGCATGTACAGATAGATAAGTAGACAGGTAGATACAGAGATAAAAGAGGGATGTACTGATAATAGATGGATGCATGTATATATAGGCAAACAGATAATAGGGAGGGAGATGGACAGATGGAGATATGAAAGACAGACAGATACATGGATGGATAGATGGATGGATGGATGGATGGATGGAGACAGGCAAGCAGGCAGGCAGAGTTACAGCAACTTCTCATCACAGCTGTAATTTAGATCAGTTTCACTTCTCTTCAGCCCAACTTGCAGCATCTTGTCCCTAAAAGCAGCATCACCCCACCTGACCTCTTGCTCTGTGACCCCATGTTCTCCAGTCCACTGGCCTTACTTTTAACGAATCCATCTTCCATTCTTTGTCAAAATCATCATATAACTCGTTCCATCTCTCTCGGTCTTCCCCGTCCACCCCTCTTGCCCCACAGTGAGCTACTTTAATCCTGCTCTGTGGATAGCAGAATGACCCTGCCCCTCCGCCTTGCCCAGGGACCTTTGGAATAATACCGTTAGGACCATGTACCCTTCCTCCCAGCTATCCTGTCACGACTTATTTACTATTTGTCTTACAGACCAGGCTGTGTGTGCTCTGAGAGCCAGAACCTACTCTCCTTCATTCCCATTTTATCCTCAGTTACTGCAGGAGTGTCCGGTCAAGTGTGAGGCTCATTTTACACTCCTTGGTCCTGGATGTGGCATTGTCTGAGAAGCTGGGACAGAGAGGAAGGTGGCTGGCTCAAAGAGACAGGATACCCCTGGTCAGAGTGTAAACGTCTGGCTGGGTGTGATGGCTCACACCTGTAATCCCAGCACTTTGGGAGGCCAAGGTGGGCGAATCACAATGTCAGGAGTTCGAGACAAGCCTAGGCAATATGGTGAAACCCTGCCTCTACTAAAAAGACAAAAATTAACTGGGCATGGTGGCAGATGCCTGTAGTTCCAGCTACTTGGAAGGCTGAGGCAGGAGAATCACTTAAACTTGGGAGGCGGAGGTTGCAGTGAGCTGAGATCACGCCACTGCATTCTATCCTGGGTGAAGGAGCAAGACTCCATCTCAAAAAAAGAAGAGTGTAAATGTCTGATTTTAGCGGATCCATGTCTTCCATGTTTTTAAGCCCCCGATCTGTGGTTGAGAATCCCATGACAGAGTAAAAATCACTACCCTCCAAGTCCAGGTTCTTATTTCTAAGATAAGAAAACATATCTCAGATTTTCTATGACACAATCCATTTTGAGCATTTACTCCCCATTCCTAAGCCCTAAGTGAATCCATTAAAAACCTGGCACTGGATCCCCTCATGCTAAATGCCAACTCTGCTATTATTTCCCTGCATTTCCTTGGGCAAACAATCTCCCTGTGACCCAGTCGTCATCCCAATGGAGTGTGATAGCACCTATTTCAGTGTGGACTAAATGAGTGACTAATCAACAAGACAGAAGTGAGTCCTTGCTATGCAGAAAGCATCCCTGGATAAGAAACATTATTATGATCATTTCCATTTGGAGCCAATTCCATGTACTTTTTAAAATTCAGATAATATAGTCAGTGGACTCCTATTTCCCAGAACTCAATGAAAATTTGCTTTGTCAGCCAGATGGGGTGGCCCACGCCTGAAATCCCAGCACTTTGGGGGGCCAAGGCAGGCAGATCACTTGAGGTCAGGAGTTTGACACCAGCCTGGCCAACATGGTAAAACCCCGTCTCTACTAAAAATACAAAAATTAGCTGGGTGTGGTGGCATACACCTGTAGTCCCAACTACTGGGGAGGCTGAGGCAGGAGAATTGCCTGAACCCAGGAGACGGAGGTTGCAGTGAGCCGAGATCGTGCCATTGCACTCCAGCCTGGGTAACAAGAGTGAAACTCCGTCCACCCCCGCCCCCCCAAAAAAAAAAAAGAAAGAAAAGAATTGAATTTGTCCATGGTCATTTTAGTCCTGAACTGTCCATTTTTTATACCCAAATGACTAAAAAGCAATGCTTTCCTTTTCATTAGTGATTTCTACCACCCACCTCCCCCAGAATCTCCCACCAGGGCAATCTGCCACAGTACTGTTGTCCTTGACCCAAAGAACCAGGGACAGAGTCTAGATAAGCCCACCTCATGCCCCAGGAAGAAGCTACATAACACTCCCACCCCCCAGACTCTAGGGAAGGAGTAGAACCTAGAGATAATAAAGAAATAATCATAATCATTTCCACCATCGTTTATCAAGCACGTAGGATAGGCCACACTCTGCGCTACGTGCCTGGCGTCTCTTATCTCCTTTAATCCTCAGAGGTGGGGATTAGCCTGATTTAAGTGAGGGAGGAGGTTAAGTAGTGACTGGCCCAGGGTCACATAGCAAGGAGCTGGGAGCACGGATTTCAACCAGGCTCTTTCAGACAAAGGCCTTTCTTAGCATTAAGATTTTTCAAACAGCTCTGCTGAGAAGTTCTTAAAGGCTGTGCAACAGGAATCGTAGGGACAGGTGCTTCTGGACTTCACCTCCTCAGAGACACCCTTTGTTATTTCAGCTTTTGCAGTTCCTCGGAGAGGAAGAATGTGTCAATCAAAACGTAATTTTTTTCCCCTTCAAAGCAACATTATTTTTTAGAGCAGTATTAGGTTCACAGCAAACTCATCAAATGTACAGATTCCCCATATACTCTCAATGGCCCCACACAGGCATAGCTTCACCTTAACAAAACCCCCTACCAGAGGCGCAGTTTGTTACAATTGATAACCCGGTACTCAGACACATCACTATCACCCAATGCACATAGTTTTCATTGAAGTTCACACTTGAGGTTGCATATTATGAAGCTTTAGACCAATGTATAATGACATAAATCCACCGTTACAGTGTCACACAGAGTACTTTCACTGTACTGAAAATCCTCTTCGCTGTCCAGCACAGCGCCTCACGCCTATAATCCCAGCACTTTGGGAGGCTGAGGCAGGTGGATCACCTGCAGTCAGGAGTTCGAGACCATCCTGGCTAACATGGTGAAATGCCATCTCTACTAAAAATACAAAAATTAGCCAGGCATGGTGTAATCCCAGCTACTCAGGAGGTTGAGGCAGGAGAACCACCTGGTTCCGGAGACAGAGGTTGCAGTGAGCTGAGATTGTACCACTGCACTCTAGCCTGGGTTACAGAGCAAGACTCCATCTTGAAAAAGAAAGTAAAAATAAATAAACAAGTCCTCTATGTTCTGCCTATTCATCCCTCCCTCCCTCATAAACACTGGCACCCCTGAATCTTTTTACTGTCTCCATAGCTTTGTCTTTCCAGAATGCCCTATAGTTGAAATCCTACAGAACACAACCAAAATGTACATTTTACATTGCAAATGAGTCATTCACTCCTTTGCAAACAAGTCAGATCCTCTAAGATACATCCCATTACCGACCGGTGGTTCTGACAGTACAAGATAAGTTGTTACCAACCATTTGGTAGAAGTCCAACGGCACATTTTTATTTCGAGTCTTTTTTAAAAATTCTAAACACAGGGCTGGGATTTCATTCCCATTGTCTCAAAGCTGAAAACCCCAATTATAAAAAACAAAACAAAACAAAACAAAAAACCGGTCATTACCGAAAGACCCTAAGATGGGTTAGCTTTTTGGCCACACAATTGCTGCTTTTGATGCTACCTCTTTACAGAAAATTATGGCATGAAGGACTCTGAAAAATATAGGGGTGCTAGGCTTGGATGGCAATTACTAGCCAGAACTCAAGGGAGTCCTGCACCCAGACATGGGTCTCAGACTTCCTTAGTACAGGAGAGGGAAGGTAGGCCTGGATCAATTGATCCGGGCATTGCACACGGTGATTGTGTTTCAAATCCAAGGTTTACAGAGCTGATTCTTGCCTGGGAGTCAGTATTCTTTTTCTCCTTTGCCATAGAAACTGCTGAGTGATCTGAGCAAGATCCTACAACCCACCCCCATCACCCCAAACCACCGCATCCCCAGGGTCATTTTCTCTCTTATTTTTTCCCCCTGAGACAGGGGAAAAAAGCTGGAGTCACCCAAGCTGGAGTGCAGTGGCATGATCACAGCTCACTGCATTCTCAACCTCCTGGGCTCAACTCATCCTTCCACCTCAGCCTCCCAAGTAGCTGGGACCACACACACATGCTGCTGTTCCTAATTTTTTGCTATTTGTAGAGGCAGAGTTTTGCTGTTGTTGCCCAGGCTGGTCTTGAACTCCTGAGCTCAAGCAATCTGCTTACTTTAGCCTCCTAAAGTGCTGGGATTATGGGTAGGCAGGAGCTCCTGGCTCCAAGCCCCATGTTAACAAGTTGAACTGAAGGATCTCTAAGGTGCTTTTGAGCTCTGAGCTTCTGAAGTAAAAGAAACGATACCATGGACACACAGCGGCTGGATTAATACAGCCTCCTTTATCAGGGGAAAATGTAATTTATGTAACAGAAAAAGTTGTACAGGTTGTAGTGGGTTGAATTTATCTCCTAAAAAGGTAAGTCCAAGTCCTAACTCCTGCTACAGGTGAATGTGCAGGATCTCTGCAGATGTCATTATGCTAAAGATCTCAAAATGAGATTGTCCTGAATTTAGGGTGAGCCAATGACTAGCATCTTTGCAAGAGAAAAGACAGGGAGGTTTGACACACACCTGAGAAAGAAGGCCATGTGCAAACAGGCAGAGATTGGAATCATTCGGCCACAAACCAGGGAGCATCTGGAAGAAGCAAGCAGGGATTCTCCTATCAAGAGGAAATACGGTGCTGGATACACCGGCTAATTTTTGGATTTCTGACCTTGAGAATCACGACAGTGTCAGAGGCCTCCAAGCCAGAGCAATTCCATCTTGAATAGGGGTTGGGTAAAATAAGGCTGAGACCTACGGGGTGACATTCCGGTAAGGTTAGGCATTCTTAGTCACAGGACGTGATACAAAGTTGGCATAAGGTACAGGTCATAAAGACCCTGATGATAAAACAGGTTGTGGTGAAGAAGCCAGGTAAAACCCACCAAAACCAAGATGGAAATGAAAGTGACCTCTGGTTTGCTCTCACTGCTCATTATAACGTTAATTATAATGTATCAGCATGCTAAAGGACACTCTCACTACTACCAGGACAATTTAAAAATGCCATGCAACATTCAGAAGTTACCCTATATGGTCTAAAGGTGAGGGAGGAACCTCAGCTCCAGGGCAAGTCCCTACCTCTTTCCCAGAAAACTCATCAGTAATTTACCCCTTGTTTAGCATATAATCAAGAAATAACCATAAAAATCATCAACCAGCAGCTCTCAGAGCCACTCTGCCTCTAAAGTAGCCATTCAGTTGTTTCTTCACGCCTCTAATGAACTTCCTTTGACTTTACTCTATGGATTCACTCTGAATTCTTTCTTTTGCAAATTCCAAGAACCCTCCATTGGGATCTGGATCGGAACCTTTTCCGGTAACAAAAGGAAGAATCATTGTTGCTTTAAGTCACCAAGTTCATGGCAATTTGTTATAGCAGTGCTGGGAAATTACTAGAGTTTGAACACGGTTTGGAGTGGACCCAGGGACCCAGGGGCTACATTTCTATGGCCCAGACTCTGTCTTCATTGCTCAGCTCTCCTCTCCTCTGATGGGGTCCCCGTAAGTGCTAAGAAAACGGCCATGAGCCGCGGTGGCTCACGCCTGTAATCCTAGCACTTTGCGAGGCCGAGGCGGGTGGATCACGAGGTCAAGAGATCGAGACCATCCTGGTCAACACGGTGAAACCCCGTCTCTACTAAAAATACAAAACATTAGCTGGGCATGGTGGCGCGTGCCTGTAATCCCAGCTACTCAGGAGGCTGAGGCAGGAGAATTGCCTGAACCCAGGAGGCGGAGGTTGCGGTGAGCCGAGATCGCGCCATTGCACTCCAGCCTGGGTAACAAGAGCGAAACTCTGTCTCAAAAAAAAAAAGAAAAAAGAAAAAAAAAGAAAACAGCCATGAGCATCTCAGGGATATCCTACCAGCTTACTACCTCATGCAGTTAATCTCTTTTTCTTTCTTTCTTTTTTTTTTTTGAGATGGCATCTCCTTTGTTGCCCAGATTGGAGTGCAATGGCATGGTCTTGGCTCACTGCAACCTCCGCCTCCCGGGTTCAAGCGACTCTCCCGCCTCAGCCTCCCAAGTAGCTGGAATTACAGGCGCCCTCCACCACACCCAGCTATTTTTTGTATTTTTAGTACAGACAGGGTTTCACCCTGTTGCCCAGGCTGGTCTCAAACTACTGACCTCGTGATCCGCCCGACTCAACCTCCCAAAGTGCTGGGATTACAGGCATGAGTCACTGCATCTGGCCCTCAGGCATTTCATCTTTTTTGACCTCACCTGGGTCATGTACCCATCCCTGAGCCAATCTCTGCAGTCAGGGATGTGCTGATCGAAGAGGTCATTGTCTGAGTTCCACTCCCTCCTTCAGTGGTGAGAGGTGGAGACAGCAGGAGAGTGGGCCCATCAGGGTAACAAGATGATCGTTGTTTCCAAACCACAAGACTGTTCTCTCTCCAGAACAGGGGGAGGAAGGAGCAAAGGCAGGAAGAGAGAAAGGCGGGAGCCCCTTCTGCAGAGTTGGGAAGGAGGTGACAAGGACAGAGGGGAACAGATACCAAAAAGAGTTGGTTCCTGAAGAGTCATTCCCAGACCAAATCCAGGGGTGGGCTGTTTATTCTTGCAGCCCAGTAATGAGCTGCAGATGAACTGGGAGAGAAGGAAGTTTATTTCAGTAACTGGGTACAGGGAGAAGGCCTGGGAAGTATCACCAGACCAACTCAAAATTAGAAAGTTTTCCAGAGCGTATATACCTTCTAAGCTGTATGTCTACGTCTAAGTGTACATTCGTCTAAAGACATAAGTGGGCTGGGCATGGTGGCTCGTTCCTGCAATTCCAGCACTTTGGGAGGCCAAGGCAGGCAGATCACCTGAGGTCAGGAGTTTAAGACCAGCATGGCCAACATGGGGAAACCCTGTCTCTACTAAAAGTAGAAAAAAATTAGCTAGGCATGGTGGTGGGTGCCTGTAATCCCAGCTACTCAGGAAGCCGAGACAGGAGAATCACTTGAACCCGGGCGGCGGAGGTTGTAGTGAGCCCAGATCGTGCCACTGCACTCCAGCCTGGGAGACACAGCAGGACTCCATTAAAAAAAAAAAAAAAAAAAGACAAACGATTAACATCTAATCTATAACTAAAATCTGAGTCCTGAAGACCTTTCTCTGGAGCCTCAGTGAACTAACTTAATCTAAATGGGTCCAGGTACTGGGGTGATTACCTTTATCTTGTCTCCTGCTAAATCATGGAGGTTTGGGGAGTTCCTTCAGACCTCCAAAAAAACTTGTTTGTGGAGGCCTGAGGAGTTTCTTCAGGCCCCCAATAAAACTTGTTTAACCCTAAATAGGTCCTGTTAAGAATTCCTTCATTATCTTGTCATGCTTCAATGAAGGCCCAGGAAAGGCCTGGCAAAACTCTTGCTTTTTCGTGTTTTTTTTCTTTTTTTAAATTCTAGCCTTTGTATAAAGGTACTTTGTATAATAACTCTCTCAGCAGTTATTTATTTATTCTGGCGATGGAGTTTTGCTCTTGTCACCCAGGCTAGAGTGCAATGGCACTATCTCTGTTCACTGCAACCTCCGCCTCCCAGGTTTAAGCGATTCTCCCACCTCAGCCTCCTCAGTAGCTTGGATTACACATGCCCACCACCACACCTGGCTAATTTCTGTACTTTTGGTAGAGATGGGGTTTCACAACATTGGCCAGGCTGGTCTCGAACTCCTGACCTCAGGTGATCCCCCGCCTCAGTTCCCCAAAGTGCTGAGATTACAGGTGTGAGCCACTGCGCCTGGCCTCAGCTTTTAATATTTAAGGTAACCACTCAATCAGTGCTGAAACACTTGTCAGGGAGGCCTGCCTGTTCAGCCATTAGGGAGACCTGGCCGGCCACAGGGTCACTGAGACCTGCATCTAAATGCACACAGAATTAGTGAGAGAGGAGAAAATAAAAAAGACACTCCCATGAGGTCAGGCCTAGAAACAAGATTTTATTTCAACTTCTGCCTTCATCCCTGCTATGGTAAGCTTCAAGAACAATTCTTAGAAACCCACAAAATCACTTCCTGAAAATCCATTCAAATCTGACAGTTATCAGATGTATTGAAAACAACGGTTTTTGAGAGATTAAAAACAAAGAAAGTTTAATATGCCTGCACTGGCTCCCTCCTCATAAACATGGCTTCACAGACTCTTCCCGTCCCCTGAGCTTAGCGAGGAGAGGTACTTTTTAACTACAATCTGAAACTGAGCGAGTATTTCACAGACGAAAAGGCCCCAGCTTTCCAAACCACCATATTCTGAAAAGGTGGATTTTAATTTCTGAAAAGACAAAGCCGATAGAAAAAGAAAACGCATATCTTCATGCACTTAAGAACTATATTATTACTTAGATGGCAAAGTTTTATTCTGAAAAATGACTGTCAGTTATGATTAATATTCTCCTTATAATTAATTCAAAATCTTATTAAAATCAAACTTTTATAACTTTACATATAACCATGCTGCCTATGTCAGGACGGAGAATATGCCTTGTCATTAATTTTACCTGTATCATTTCTCAGTTCTCAAAAAAAAAAAAAAAAAAGGTAATAAAAGATACCTCCTTGAAAATCAGCAATGCCGGGCCACCCTCATCTCCATAATGAAACAATTTCCAATTCACGCCTCATTTTCATTAATGTTTCTGCCCATAAATTTTTAAACATATGATAAAAAATTTCTGAAGCGGCATAAAACTAACATGAAGAGGGAGTTCATTAGCATGTGACCCTAATTAGAAATTCCATATTAACTTCCCATTTCTACTTGTGCATAGCCAATAATACCGTATCTCCACTCTGAGCGTGCGTTCCCACTGTTGGGAGGAAATATTCCTTTTTCTTAATTCCTGAGCTTTATTTTTTTAAAACAATCCATGTGTTTCCTCTGTTATTGAATGAGTCAACAGACAATCGTATCACAGAATGCCTTTTGTGTCACAAATTATCCGGAAGAATTGTGAGAAGGTCCTTGCCCAATGCTTTATTAATGATACCAGATCATAAAAAGGGGGGGAAATATGCTGACTCTGTCTCTTTTCTAATGTTGGGTGATAAAAATGCTACTTCAGGATTCAGAAGGTTAAGTTCTAATGTGTATTTTGAATAGAGTGTGTTGGAATAATTGCCTCATAAAGCAAAGCATTGCCCAGCCTGCTAATGGCTGCATAGTGCAGGGCTCAGCAAAGACAGCCAAGCTTACTGGAAAAAATGCTGTGCCTCAACTTTCGTAGCCCTCCCATATGAAGTTAACTTTCCCCTCCCCTTGCTTTTCAAAAAAGGTATAAAATCTCGTCACCCATTTTTGCAGCTCAGACAAGCAGCTGCTGTGAACATCCATGAGCGTTCGTTTCTGAAGACGGCTCCGTGATGAGCCACGCCTCCTGGTAGCCTTACCCCTGCAGAGTCCCTTCCCACGCTGCGGTGGAGCCAGTCCTGTGTAGCCAAGAGAATATGCTGGAAGCGGTGTTGTGTGACTTCTGAAGCTAGGTCAGAGATGTCCTGCAGGGAAAGGCGAGGTGCCCTTTAAGGGCTCTGACTCATCGGCAACTGTCATGCTATGAGAAAGCCCAGGCTAACTACACAGAGAGGCTATGTGAAAAGACAGATGCTGCTGGGTATGGTGGCTCACGGTTGTAATCCCAGCACTTTGGGAGGCAGAGGCGGGTGGATCACGAGTTCAGGAGTTCAAGACCAGCCTGGCTAAGATGGTGAAACCCCATCTCTACTACAAATACAAAAAAAAAAACTAGCTGGGTGTGGTGGCAGGCACCTGTAATCTCAGCTACTCAGGAGGCTGATGCCGAGAATTGCTTGAACCAGGGAGGCAGAGGTTGCAGTGAGCCAAGATCACACCACTGCACTCCAGCCTGGGCAACAGAGCCAGACTTCATCTCAAAACAAAAACAAAAACAAACAAAAAGAGATGCCAGGCCTTTCCCAAAGTATCCCAGCCCAACAGTCAGAGGCATTTGAACCAGAGCAACTCCATCTTGAATAAGGGCTGGGTAAAATAAGGCTGAGACCTGCTGGGCTGCTTTCCCATGAGGTTAAGGCATTCTGAATCACAGGATGAGACAGGTCAGCACATGATACAGGTCATAAAAACCCTGCTGATAAAATAGGTTGCGGTAAAGAAGCCAAACCCACCAAAGCCAAGATGATGATGAGAGTGACCTCTGGCTGTCCTCGCTGCTACACTCCCACCAGCGCCATGACAGTGTACAGATGCCATGGCAACAGCAGGAAGTTACCTTATATGGTCTAAAAAGTGGAGGCATGTGTAAGCCACCCCTAGTTTAGCAAATAATCAAGAAATAAACATAAAAATGGGCAACCAGCAGCCTTGCGATGCTCCGCCTATGGAATATCCCTATTCTCTTATTCCTTTACTTTCTTAATAAACTTCCTTTCACTTTACTCTGCAGACTCGCCCTGAACTCTTTCTTGTGTGAGATCCAAGAGCCCTCTCTTGGGGTCTGGATCGGGACCCCTTCCCAGTAACACAACTAGTCCAGATGCCAGACAAATGAGGGAAAAAGTCACCTTGAACACCCAGCCCATCCAAATCCTTGGATAACTCCAGCCCCAGCTGCTCTCTGTCTGCAACCACAGGAGATACCCCAAGCGATATCTACCCATCTGTGCCTGGTCAAATCACAAGACCATAGAAGATGTTATTAAATTGTTTTCTAAAGACATTAGGCTGAGCCAATGCCTTTGATACGATGAAACAGGTAACAGGAAGAAGAGCAGCTACAAATACAAGGCACAAGAAAAGACATGTTGTATATCTGAACCACTCACTCCTCTGTCTCCCACACCTGAGCAGAGGCAAGAGCCAGAATTGCCCCCATTGGCCCTTAGTCTTCAATTCTCCTTCCTCGCTCCATGTGAACTCCTAAATTACAGTCTTCAGTGCCATCTTCCTGAAAAGCAGTTGACAAAGCCCAGCATGTAGCTTACTCTTGAGAAATGCAAATGTTTGCTGGAAGAACACGGAGCCTGCTCATTCCCCCTGCGTCCAGTCTTGACAGTGACAAACTCCAACACTGTAGGACAGGGGGGAATAATTCATGTAGGAAATGACAAATGGGGAATCCTTAGCAAGATTCTCTAAAAACTCTCTTCACCCCGCTCTTCACAGCAAGTCCTTCTCCCCTGCCTCTGTGCATGATCTCCTGTGTGGTACTCCCATCTCCATTCTCACCCTTCCCTTATTCCATCTTTTCCCAGACTTAGCAGTCTGTCCTGGTCCCATTTACAACTCCAGCAGCTGCAGTCCTCACTCAGATGTGCAAAACAAAGGAAGGTAACTCACTTAACAAAAAAAGTGAGCGCTCATTCTCATTAAAAAAAGAAAAGTGATGGAGGCCGGGCACGTTGGCTCACGCCTGTAATCCCAGCACTTTGGGAGGCCAAGGTGATTGGATATCCAGAGGTCAGAAGTTTGAGGCCAGCTTGACCCACATGGTAAAACCCTGTCTCCACTAAAAATACAAAAACTTAGCCGGGTGTGGTGGCGTAACCCTATAATCCCAGCAACTCAGGATGCTGAGGCAGGACAATTGCTTGAACCCAGGAGGTAGAGGTTGCCAGTGAGCTGTGAGTCCCAGGTTCAAGTGATCCTCCCTCCTCAACCTTCCTAATAGCTAGGGCCACAGGCAGAAACCCCCATGTTTTGTACTTTTTTTTTTTTTTTTTTGGAGAGATGGGGTTTCGCCATGTTGCCCAAGCTTGTCTCGAACTCCCGGGCTCAAGCAATCCACCTGCCTCAGCCTCCCAAAGTCCTGAGATTCTAGGTGTAAGCCACCACAGCCGGCCTTCATATTAAATTTGATTCTTAAAACAGCCTTGTAAGGTTAGAATAAGTAGCTTTCTTTAAGTGAAGACACATGAATTGACAGAAAAAAAGACAACGTTCCCAACTTAATAACTTATAAAGTTATTAAGCCACAGAAATGAGGTTCGAACCCTTCTACCTACCTCCAAACTGGGGTTCAAGTCAGGTCATGGTTTAAGACCCTCTGGAGAGCATGTTCCCTGGAGCTCAGCTCCATATCTATGGGCAGCCTTGGGATTGCACTTGTAAGAGAGTCCCTAAGTGAATGAGCCCGATGTTGGAGAACTGCCCTTGAGAGCTCATGCCTCTTTTGCCTCAGTTTCTCCATCTATAGAATGAGGAAGCTGAGTGAGGTTATTCTTACGGATGCTGACAGTGCGAAAGATCTAGGATCATAATTAATATAGCACTGGGGTGGACGATGAATGAGGACAGGCGACATGTATTTTATCCTAACTACCCTCTTTTTATTAAAACAAATAAATGTTTCAACAAAATTATGTTTTAAACTGAGTTTTGTTCCTGCTTGACAATTTATAGTTGTGTAATTTTAAAAACGCCAATCATTAAATGCAAAAGAGTGACATATCTCTGCATGCCGGAACTACTAATGGGTGGAAGACTGTTATTGCAACTATAAATCAACTCCTCAGACCTTAAAATGCCATAAATAAGCAGGTCTCACTGTCAAAATTGGCGACATGACCCAAATCACTATCCTGATTTATTACACAGCACCTTGGAAATCAACACTCCGTTGATTTGCCACTTTCTTTTTACATAAATATGTGAATAACTTTTTGACATCAAAATAAATCATAACTACTGGATCTAAAAATATAACTTCAAATACGCCTGCAAAGGTGACTGACGCCTTACGTGTTGTCTGTTATATTGTATTAGAGCCTCGCTGACAGAGAAGTTTTATTCCTCTCTTGCCAATGGAGGCGTATGTGTACTAGGCTCAGTATCTCATCTTGACATCTGCATAAGACCCATCAGATTTGTAAAACTGTAAACACTTTTTAAAATAACAGGTAACGCCTCTGTCACGAAGGAGATGCAATTAACAACACAAACAACAAAACTTTCTGTAAACAACTCGCTTTGGCCTCTACTGGGCAAAGACAGATTCAATTCAGCTACCCAACAGTTACTCTTCCCTGTTGTGAATATCAGCTGCAACTAGTTTGAAATTTTTATGCTCAAAGACAAGCCTATAAAATCCGTCAACACCCATTATATATATAAAATATATATATATTTACATGTGTATATGTATAAAAACCAATCACATATGAGGATGGGTGCCCATAATCCCAGCACTTTGAGAGGCTGAGGTAAGTGGATCACTTGAGGTCAGGAGTTTGAGATCAGGCTGGCCAACGTGGTGAAAACCCCTCTCTACTAAAAATACAAAAAATTAGCTGGGTGTGGTGGTGCACCCCTGTAATCCCAGCTACTCGGGAGGCTGAGGCAGAAGAATTGCTTGAACCCAGGAGGTAAAGGTAGCAGGGAGCTGACACTGTGCCACTCCACCCAGCCTGGGTGACGGAGCAAGACTCTGTCCTAAAAACAGCAATAACGAAGAAGACACATTTATGGGGAACAGTGTGATCTCTATGTTATTAAGTGGTGCTGAGGAAAAAGCCTCCATAAATCTCCTGTTTCAGAGCAGTTCTGTCTTATTTCTGTTCTACGTGTTTGAACTTAAGGTTTTATTTGATTAAAGAGTACTATAGGTAAACAAGACTGAGAGCACAGGACACATATCCAGCTGAGCAAAACCTAACAGAATGATCATGTTGATTTTTCCTCCAATTGAAAGAGGCATTCTTCAGTTTCCTTCAATTGAAGAACACACCTAAGTTCTACTCAGTCGGAGACCTTCCAGCTTCTGTTGTTTTCCTATTTGTGGCTTGGTCTCTCCATTAGCAATATAGAAATAATAATGCCTAGTACACACTGCCAAGCTAGGTAAAGATGTACAGTTCTACCAATGATATTTTTTTCTTACTTTCTTTTTCTTTGAATTTTTTTTGGAGACAGAGTCTTGCTCTCTTGCCCAGACTGTAGTCCAGTGGCTCGATCATGGTTCAGTGTAGCCTTGACCTTCCAGGCTCAAGCATTTCTCCCAGCTCAGCCTCCCAGGTAGCTGGTACTACAGGTGTACATGACAACAACTGGTGAATTTTTTGTAGAGATGGGGTCTTAGTATGTTTCCCAGGCTGGTATCAAACTCCTGGGCTCAAGCAATCCTCCTGCCTTGGCCTCCCCATGTGCTGGGATTACAGGCGTGAATCACCATGCCCAACCTAGGTTAGTATCTAACAGGTCTAAGTTCACTGTTTTGTCAAAACTGGAGCTTTACTTTTTTTCACACACAAGAGTTTTACCTTTAGTTTGTTCCTTTAGAACCAGAAATCTACAGAAATGAGGTGGGGAAAAGGTCCTATTCTTTTGTCTTAGAGACGTCTCTCAGAGTGCCATATTGAGCCTTCACAAGGACTATGTGCCCTACACAGCACACCCAGGGGAATATTAAATGAAGGAACAAAGCAACTCTTTTCAGAAAGATAAAGGTACATGCACCTGGACCAACCTTTTATAAAAAAAACATCTTTTTCAACAGTGGCCATAATAATCTTCCCTGTTAATATGCCATTTGGTAATGTTGCCATGCCCCCATCAAGAGGTCAGGTGTTTCAGAGCAGCCTGACCAATATACTGAAACCTCATCTCTACTAAATACACAAAAATTAGCTGACCATGGTGGCACATGTCTGTAATCCCAGCTACTCGGGAGGCTGGGGCAGGAGAATTGCTTGAACTCAAGAGGTGGAGGTTGCAGTGAGCCGAGATCCCACCACTGCACTCCAGTCTGGGTGACAGAGTGAGATTCCTTCCCAATGAAAAAAAAAAAACAAAGAGAAGTCTGGAGTCTCTCCTTGAACCTGGGTGGACATCTGTGTCTGACTCACTGAATCCATGAGATAAAAGTGATACTAGACTCACTTATGAATGCTGACTACCCTGAAACCACATGAGAAAAGACCACGTAGAGAGACGAGAACCAGGTGAGAGAGGTCTTAGTGGTCCCCAATGTTCCTGCTCCTACTTTTTGAGACTTCCCAGCCCAGACTTCTGAGTGAAAAACCACCCCAGACTCAGCCACTATGTAACAATATGAAAGGTCCTGATAAAGTGAGCTGACTCTATCACCAGATTCTTAAGTGAAATAAATGCGTGTTATTGTTTTACTAGGGTGATTTATTAGGCAGCAGGAGTTAGCTGGAATACCTTCAGATAGCAATGACAATGACCCCAGTTTCCAGCCTACAGGCAGCTGAAAATGACACCCCAGAAAGATGGGTGACTACTACGTTTCATTCACTCACATGCCTCTTCTCAAATGATTAAGAAAAAAAAGTTATGCAGAGCCTCTTGGCTCACACCTGCAATCCCGGTACTCTGGGAGGCCAAGGCTGGAGGATCCCAAGAGCTCAGGAGTTCAAGACCAGCCTGGGCAACAGAGGGAGACCCTGTCTCTACAAAAAAAATAAGATAAAATAGCTGGGCGTGGTGACAC
>NW_016107319.1:4892033-4893044 GCF_001604975.1 Cebus imitator
AAAAAAAAAAAAAAAATGAAAGGAAAGAGAGAGAGAGAGAGAGACCACACTGAGGTAGGTAATTGGAGTCCTTTAGCATCTGTTGTGGTAGAACCTTCTGTCACAATAGTAAGTGAAAGTCACCTATCCATGTTACATGGCCCCAAATCTTCTCCCTTTCCCAGCAATGTTCTCCTGAGCAACTAGCTTTTATCGTTCTTCAACTCATGCTGAAACTAACCTCTTTGCGCATCCTTGAGAGAGATTTAGAGCTTCTACCTAAGGCACACAGCACGCGGATATATATTGTATTATCTTAATGCTATGGAATAAGTCTCCTAACTCACATTCATTTCTAAATCTGGAAATAGCTGCCAAATGCAACTTCTATTTGTTCAGCTTCAATCCAATTCAAGTCATCAAACATTTATCAAACATCTACTCTGTGCCAGGCACGGGGGATACCAAACTGCTGAGTCATTACCCTGTTCTCAGTGTGCATGCCGGTGCAGTGAGTAGTGGGGGGTGGGCAGAGAGACAGATGTCCACACAAGTAACTGTGATTCAATGGGATAAAGCAATGGGTGTACGCAAGAAGCTGCGAGATGCAGACAGGAGTGTTGTTCTGCAAGGACAAAGATTGCACTGGCAGGGCATGGCGGCTCACGCCTGTAATCCCGGCATTTTGGGAGGCTGAGGTGGGTGGATCACATTACGTCAGGAGTTTGAGACCAGCCTTGCTAACATGATGAAATCTCATCACTACTTAAAAATAAAATAAAATAAAATAAAAACAATTAGCTGGGCCTGGTGGTACACGCCTGTAATCCCAACTACTCAGGAGGCTGAGGCAGGAGAATGGCTTGAACCCAGGAGGCGGAGGTTGCAGTGAGTCGAGGTCATACCACTGTACTCCAGCCTAGGCAACAAGACTCCGTGTCAAAAAAAATTAAATTAAATTAAAAAAACATTGTTCTCAGGGAAGCAGCTACCTAAGTAGAAGATGAAGACAGCTATCCTTTTTCTTTCTTT
>NW_016107319.1:4895343-4897100 GCF_001604975.1 Cebus imitator
AGTGCAAGCGATTCTCCTGCCTGAGCCTCCAGAGTAGATGGCACTACAGGTGCACGCCAGCATGCCCAGCTAATTTTTGTATTCGTAGTAGAGACGGGGTTTCACCATGGTCTCGATCTCTAGGATGGTCTTCATCTCTTGACTCGTGATCCGCCCGCTTCGGCTTCCCAAAGAGCTGTGGTTACAGGCATGAGCCACTGCACCTGGCCTGAACACAGCTTTAAAGGGAGAATAGTTCAGCAACAGAGCAGCTTGGAATTGCATTCTGTCCAGGTGAAGGGATGTCCTATTCACAGACAAAAAAATCAGAAGAAACTGGACAATTCCCAGAACTGAACTGTGTCTCAAAAATTCCTAGTTGCAGTCCTAACTCCTAACATGACTGTGTGTGAAGAAAGGGCCTGACAGGAGGTAATTAAGGTCCAAAGAGGACATAAGACTGGGACTTTAATGTAATTTGACTGCCATTTTTATACAAAAAGAGATATCCAAGTCACATGTATGCACAGAGAAAAGGCCAAGTGAGGACACACTTGGAAGACGGTTGTCAGAAAACCAGGGAGAGGGGGCCCGAGAAGAAACTGAACCTGTCCACACTCTGACTTTAGATTTCCAGCATCCAGAAGGGTAAGAAAATAAATCTGTGTTGCTGAAGCCACCCAGCCTGGGGTATTTTGTTATGGTGCCCGTAGCCAGCTAATATACCAGGGAATGAGTAAAACCATCAACAAAGCCTGTTTCAATGAAGAGAAGGAACAAAAGGTGAGCAAAGATTGAAAACCAACTGGTACCTGTCTTTCTTCTCCCCTTATGGGTTTGTTTTGTGAAACTGAGCCTGTCCCTTGATGAAGGTGCTTCTTACAGGCTTCTTTCTCTATCCCGGAATTTATCTTTTGTAGCTTTTATTCTAGACGTTAGACTTTTCGGGAGGGGGCGGGTGGCGGGTGAAAAGCATCAGTTACATATCCCTATCCACGTTTTTAAAAAATCAATAATTACATTTCAGAGGGTAAAGGAACCTTGAAGGGAGCTTTGTCCTTACTCTCTATTTTACAAATCACACTCCATAGAGTCGAATTTCTACTCTTAATCCAGAACCCCTTCCTTTGAGAAAATGTCTCAAACTATCCCATTTCACAGCAACCCAACTCATCCATACAAGGCAGGATGGTAGCTCTCCCTTCCCTCACTGACAGGGTATGTTGTCCCTCTGGTCACTGTAATTGGTTCACAGACAGACAGAAGACTCATGCCACAAATCAAATCACCTCTCTATGATCTATGCTACAATTATCAGAAAAGACACTTTCTCTTCTGGATTGTATGGGCATTTTTTGTTGAAAGGAGCAGTGAAAATTTTAAAAAACAGAGAGTCAAATGATGGAGGAGGGAGTTTCTGATAAGACTGAGACAACACCAGGTGTGGTGGCTCAAGCCTGTAATTTCAGCACTTTGAGAGGCCGAGGTGAGCCGATCAGTTGAAGTCAGGAGTTCGAAACCAGCCTGGCCAAGATGGTGAAACCTCATCTCTATTAAAAATACAAAAATCCGTGTGCACGTGTCCTTGTAGTAGAACGATTTAAATTCTTTGGATATATACCCAGCAATGGGATTGCTGGGTCAAATGGAATTTCTATTTCTAGGTCCTTGAGGAATTGCCACACTGTCTTCCACAATGGTTGGACTAATTTACACTCCCACCAACAGTGTAAAAGTGTTCCTATTTCTCCACATCCTCTCCAGCATCTGTTGTCTCC
>NW_016107319.1:4897906-4902516 GCF_001604975.1 Cebus imitator
AAAAAAGAAAGAAAAAGACATGTGGCGTAAGGATGCTAGTTTGTTTCTATTATATGGCTTTACACTGAGAAAGTAGATTTATTTTGTTTGTTTTAAATTCAATTTTTTTTTTCCTCTTTGAGATGTGGTCTCATCATGTTGCCTAGGCTGGTCTTGAATGCCTGAGCTCAAGCAATCCTCCCACCCCAGCCTCCCAAATTGCTGGGATTACAGGCATGAGCCACCATGCCTGGTTGAAACGTATGTTCGTATTTGTGTTGTTTTCCACTCCTTCTCAAACCCCAGAAGAAAATGAGAAAATGTAGGCCAGGCCACAGTGACCCACGCCTGTAATCCCAGCACTTGGGGAAACGAAGGGAGGCGGACCGGACCGCCTGAAGTCAGGAGCTTGAGACCAACGTAGCCAACACGATGAGACCGTATCTCTATTTAAAAAAAAATACAAAAATTAGCCAGGCATCGTGGCAGGTACCTGTAGTCCCAGCTACTTGGGAGGCTGAGGCAGGAGAATCGCTTGAACCCATGAGGTGGAGGTTGCAGTGAGCCAAGATTGCACCACCGCACTGCAGCCCAGGTGGCAGAGCAAAACTCCGTCTCCAAAAACACCAAAAAGAGCATGAGAAAATGTGATCAAATAGCTAAAATATAAATCCACCTAAGTAAATGTTTATAAATGGATTTCAGGAACTAAGGCTCAGAGAAGTCACAAAGCTTGTCCAAAGAGACAGTGACAGAGCAGAACATAAATCCACTCTTTCTGGTCCCAGGAACAGTTCTTCTAAGCAAAGCAGGAGGCAACAAGCCGCAAGGAAGAGCAACCAGAACCCAGGTCCATTCATGTTTCAGGGGGATTTCTCTCATCTCACATCTCCTTGAGCTCGGTTTCAGTGTGTTCCTGCATCCTTCCCAAGAACATATGCTCTCAGCCGGTTGAAATAAGGCCAGCTGAAGCTAGACTCCATTCTCCCATCTGTTCCTTCTCTGAGGAAACCAGGGAGAGGGGTGATGATTCAAAAGGCTCAGGCACCCAGGTGTTTTCATCATGTTATGTCTTACAGACTGTTAAAGCACACCCCACCCGTGAGAAAGATGACCTTACTTCAAAATAAAGGTGAAAAACAGAAAAATAAGAGCTTTTGACTCATCATTTTGGCCAATGCCTAAAAGACCACCATAAACTGCACCCTTCACACGAAGAGTTGCAATCCTGGCTGTGAGTTACTGGACCTTCATCATGTGACAGGTTATGTGGTAAGAGTTTAACAGAACTTCTTTTTTTTCCATTTATTTATTTTATTGCATTTTAGGTTTTGGGGTACATGTGAAGAACATGCAAGATTGTTGCATAGGTACACACGTGGCAGTGTGATTTGCTGCCTTCCTCCCCATCACCTACATCTGGCATCTCTCCCCTTGCTATCTCTCCCCAACTCCCCACCCCCCACCGTCCCTCCCCTATTTCCCCCCAACTGACCCCAGTGTGTAGTGCTCCCCTCGCTGTGTCCATGTGTTCTCATCAAACAGATCGTATCTAATTAAATCCTCTTAACTATTGGCTGAGAGAGCACTGACCTTCTCTCAATTACAGATGAGGAGCCTCAGGCAAGGAGAGAGGTGAAGTCACTTGCTCAAGGCAACATAGCTAGGGAAGCTGACAGGCTGGGACTCAGATGCAGACTCAAATGGCTCCCAAACCTAAAGTCAAGTAATAACTTTTGAAAGGTTTCTGGGCTAGCTGTGGTGACTCATACATATAATCCCAGCACATGGGGAGGCCAAGGCAGGAGGATTGCCTGAAGTTCAGAAAATGGAGACCAGCCTGGGGCAACACGGTAAGACCTTGTCTCTACAGAAAATTTAAAAAATAATTAGCTGGGCAGAGTGGAGTTGAGTCTAGAGTCCGAGCTACTTGGGAGACTCAGGGAGGAGGATCACTTGAACCCAGGAGTTTGACACTGCAGTGAATTATGACTGCACCACTGCACTCCAGCCTGGGCGACTGAAGGAGACTCTGACTCCCATTACCTTCCCCATGCCAAAAAAAGGAAAAAAAAAGATTCTTGGAGAACATGTTTTAAATACAAGAAGGTTTTATAAAAGAAGATTCTTAGAAAACACCAGTAGGGCTTGGAGATGTAAAACAAGGAGGAGAAAGCAGGCTATGCAAAAAGTCCATTCCCAAGCCAGTGTAAGAGGTTCAGAAAATGAAGACCTGCCTTGGGCAACATCGTGTAAAAGAGCTTCTTACTGCGAGTAAGAGCTGCTTTTCATCAGAGAACTCAGGGAGTAAGTGTAGAACTTACTTTATGGCACAGATAAGCAATGTAGAGCCAGTACAAGGCCAGCTGGCCAGACCTGGCCCACTGAGTATTTTTATAAATAAAGTTTTATTGGAACACAGCCACACCCATATGTTATTCTCTATGGCTGTTTTTGTGCTACAAGGGTATAGCTGAACAGCTGTCACAGAGACCATATGGCACCTCAATCCTAAAATATTGACTATATCTGGTCCTTGACTGAAAACACTTGCCAACCCCTAATCTTAAGGAAAACATGGTTATTTATAAAGGAAATCCTGAGTTACCCATTGGAGGCTGCTGGGGAAAGTGTGCTTTAATTCCCTGGCATTTCCAGTGAAACATCTGTGTACGCAGAGGGGGCTCCAGAAAGACCTCAGGCCAAAAGACACCTGTGGAAGTTGAGCCAGATGCCTTTAAATGGTAAATGCCCCCGGTTTTGTTGGGATGGAGTCTGGCTGGAGGGCAGTGGTATGATCTCAGCTTACTGCAACCTCTGCCTCCTAGGTTCAGGCGATTCTCCTGTCTCAGCCTTCCAAGTAGCTGGTATTACAGGTGCCCAGCGCCACACTCAGCTAAGTTTTGTATTTTTAGTACAGTCAGAGTTTCACCATGTTGGCCAGGCTGGTCTCGAACTCCTGATCTCAGGTAATCTGCTTGCCTTGACCTTCCAAAGTGTTGGAATTACAGGTGTGAGCCACCGAGCCCAGCCAGCACCAGCAGATTCTGCTATAAAAGTAAACTTCAAAGGTGCAAACTGGTGGCCAGTGAGTCATAGATTTGTTTTATATGGTCATGTAGTGTTCTCTAGAAGTGAGAACTAGATTTCTCATTAAAAAAAAAAAAATCAGAATATTCATGTTTTCTTTAAAATGATAAAATCGGGCACCACTGGATCTCCATTCCCATATAGCCAACTAGAAACGGCACAGGTTGTTCAGACCAGCGATAGCCCATGTTTGACTGATAACATTAACTGTCTGGCCCCAGGTAAGCATCTGCGTTTGAGACCCCCTGGTGTACACATTATCACCCTCATATTAGGCTAAGAGAGGTTACATGACTTGCCCAAGGACATGTGACAATTAAGTGGCTGAGCTGGAACTTTGCTGCCAATTTGCTTTCCTAAGCAGTCTGAGGTCACAGCCCTTTCTTTCCCATACTCTCATCCCTATGTGCTGTGCCCCTTCCTCGGCGTGACCCCAGCAAAGGGACTCTGGGTGCAGACCTGGCCCCTGCTCTGTCTTCACAAAGCCTGAATAATGCATTAGAACACGGGATGCAGAATGTTAAGATAAGAATAAGTGCTGCTAAAAGTCACGACCCTTTTCACCCAGGAGGAACAAAGAGTACTCCATACAGCAGAGAGCCCCTTTTCAGGCTGCCTTCATTCTTACAGACGGAATAGCTGAGAGCTGCAACTTCATAGCTACCCAGGAATCAGCCATCACCAATCAACTGGAGTTGCTAATTGGATTCTGACAAATCATTCCCAAAGCCCTCCATTCCTCAGGTTATTCTCTAGTTTGCATGGATGTGATCCCCGCCAACTCCCCCCCCACACACACACACAGGGTACTATGCAACAGGAGTCATGATCTGCCCAACTCTGCCTCCCAAACTGCTGGGATTACAGGTGTGAGCCATTGAACCCAGCCTGTCCCAGCTACCTGGGAGGCTGAAGTGGGAGGACTGCTTGAGAAGAGGCATTTAAGGCCACAGTGAACTATGATTGCACTATTGCACTGCACTCCAGCTGGGAAAGAGAGTAAAAAAGAAAAGAAAAAAAAAAAAAAGCTCATCCTTACCTGTGAGTTCTTCCAATGTAGTGAGTATGAGTTCATCTGCCTTCTACCTCTTGCTTGCTAGTTACATTTTCAGATCTATGAAGCCGAATCCAGTCTCTCTCTGCCCATCCATTCTTCCTAACCATCAGCTCTGTTTCTATGACACGTCTGCTTTATAGACAAACCCATTCTTACAACATGCAACAGGTACGAAGGGCGGACAAGGGGCATAATGGAAGAGGTAGAGTCCTTATTGGAATTTCAAGTCTGTTAGTGGACAGGTGTAAGGACCTTCAGAAAACCCCCTAGCATGGTCCTCTTACTAGGAAGAAAGAAGGGATCAAAAGTTTACGGCACTTTTACAGTATGTTAGCGGACTTTGGTGTATATTTCAAACTACGATTTCCTAATTTTCCAAGTGAGAAAACTGAGGTTCCACATGGCTAATTATCTTTCTGGACGCCATAGAGAAGGAAGGGAGGGAGGAAGGGAGGAAGGGAGAGAGGGAGAGAGGGAGAGAGAG
>NW_016107319.1:4903096-4943558 GCF_001604975.1 Cebus imitator
TTTTTGGGACAGACTTTCGCTCTTGTCACCCAGGCTGCAGTGCAATGGTGCAGACTTAGATTTAGAGGAATTTCATTCAAAGTATATAGAATTATTCTTTGCCTCATCAGTATTTACCTAGATCATCACTGGCATCACTCACTCATCAATTTTTGCTGTGTGGACAGACAGAAGATTAAAGGAGCTTCAGTTAGTCCTGAATTGTTGGGTTCCTGGATTTGTTGGAGGGGAAATGGGCACTGTAGTTTGAGCTGTTGCTTTTAAGCATCTCACAAAACCTAGCTTGGTCAGAGCAACTCACAGCAGCCCCTTCCCATATGGGATGCAACAAGGACTCACGCCCAGGCCCTCTGATAGCCACAGGTAACCTACCTGTGCTTACTTATTTATTATTTTTATTTTTGAGATGGAGTCTTACTCTGTCACCCAGACAGGAGTGCAGTGGTGTAACCCTGGCTCACTGCAACCTCTGTCTCCTAGGATCAAGTGATTCTCCTGCCTCAGCCTCCTGAGTAGCTGGGATTACTGGCGCCCGACACCACACCCAACTAATTTTTGTAATTTTAGTAGGGACAGGGTTTCACCACGTTGGCCAGTCTGACTTGTGCCTTTTTGAATTGATATGGATAGTGCAAATTACACAAACTTTAGATAGCACCCATGCCATTTCTACCATCTCATTTAAATCACAGTTGTGATTAAATTTATTTAAGAAATGAAATTCAGGAATAGACAGTAAATTACAAAGAGACTTAATGTTTATCTTTCACCATCTATATGATATCTTCTTAATCAAAAATTCTAGTCCAGCAAAATGGCTCACATCTGTAATCCCAGCACTTTGGGAGGCAGAGGCAGGCTGATCACTTGAGGCCAGGAGTTCAAGACCAGCCTGGCCAATATAGCAAAGCCCCATCTCTACCAAAAATACAAAAATTAGCCTTGAATGGTAGCACATGCCTGTAATCCCAGCTACTCAGGTGGGTGAGGCATGAGAATCACTTGAACTTGGTAGGCAGAGGTTGCAGTAAGCTGAAATTGCTCCCACTGAACTCCAGCCTGGGTGACAAAGCAAGACTCTGTCTCAAAATAACAATAAAAATAAAGAAACACTGTGAAACTGTTAAAATTCTATGCAAAGCAGAGCACATTCATTAATCCAGATAATTATAGATGTCTACTATGTGAAGCTACCTAAACCTTTGGACCAAATTACACATTATCTGTGACTCTAGGTAATTTATTTAGTTGTCATTTCAAGAAAAGTTGGCCCCAAATTATGACTCATGTTACACTCAAGTCTGCAATATTTGAGGAGGAAACTGCTATGATTTTTATATATCTAATTTCAAAACTTAACAATTAAAATATATTTCCCTTCCATGAAAAGTGCATGTCAGTATTTAGGAGGCCTGGGTTCTAATTTCAACTATGCCATTAATTAATGGTGTGACCTCGGCAGGTTGCTAAATTTTTCTGGCCCACTGTTTCTTCAGGAGTAAAATGACAGGGAAAGAACAAAACCCACTCCAGTGTTAATGTTCCAGACTTCATCACATGTCAAGGTAGATCTCTAAGACAAGTGACTGTGAGAAGAGTTAAGTGCATTCGTGGAAAAAAGTCTCCATTCCCCATTTTTTATTTTATTATATTTTTTGAGATGGAGTGTCGCTCTCTCACCTAGGCTAGAGTACAGTGGTGCAATCTCGGCTCACTGCAGCCTTTGCCTCCTGGATTCAATTGATTCTCCTGCCTAAGCCTCCCGAGAAACTGGGATTACAGGCACAGCCACCATGCGAGGTAATTTTTGGATTTTTAGTAGAGACAGCATTTCACCATGAAGGCCAGGCTAGTTTCAAACTTCTGACCTCAAGTGATCTGCTGGCCTCGGCCTCCCAAAGCGCTGGGATGACAGGCGTGAGCCACTGCGCCCAGCCTTCCATTCCCCATTTTCTGCCCTTTAACCTAGAGTGCCCTCCTATAAACAGTCCAACTAAATCCACTACACATAGCCAGAGGGAAAAGAAAGTGAAAAGAAAAAGAATAAAAAAAACAGCAATTGAGTGCCTGGTAATGCTAGCATGTTAGGCATTGACCTTATTTAATCCTTATTAATTTTGTGGATAAGACTCAGAAATTTTAGATACCACTAACAAGAAAAAGGATGGCAAGAATACCAAAAATAACAACAGCAGCAATGTGACAGTTACATTTTTCCAACCCTTACGATTTTCCAGGTAATGTTTTATGTGCTTTGTTCACTGAACCTTCTTGCCGACAATAGGCTTTGGTTTCAATTAACATTTTCACTTTCTTTGAGAAGATACCAGAAAAAAAGAATGGCTAAAGATTTGCCCAAGATTGTTATATTTGCAACCTACCTGATATTCATAGGACAATGAGCTAATCTGGACAATGATAGATTATAGCCTATACTAGAAAAGTAAATCCTTAAGTTTTTTTAAACAATGAACTTGAATAGTTCAAAATACCTATACGTACACTCTGTTTTTAAAGGTATTTGAGTGCAGTTGTTTTCCAACAAGTTAGCAGAAACTGAGGGGTATCAATATCACAATTAGCTCCTATTTCTACAGAGTTGTGTAAACCAGAAATAAAATTCTAAGCTCCCCCAACCATCTGAATGGACCCCTCCCCTCAGCCAGGGCATTCCAAAGTTGACCTGAAAAACTGATTCAGGTTATGGCAGGAATGCCTCATGAAACCCTCCTCCCTTTTGGAATTCAGGAAAAGCCAACTAGAATTTAATCAATACAGATCTTACGTCTGAGAAGAAACATTTACAGTCTATTCTCTCTGCAGCCTGCTACCTGGAGGCTTCATCCACATGATAAAACTGTGGCTTCCAAAACCCCCCATCCTAACCCAGGCCTTACTTTCTATCGATAATAACTCTTTTAATCAATTGCCAGTAACATGGAAGCCCACCCCACTATAGCCCATGCTTCCAACTGTCCTACCTTTCCAGACCAAACCAATGGAAATCTTACATGTATTTGATTAATGCCTCATGTCCACCTAAAATGTACAAAAATAGGCTATGCCCTGACCACCATGGGTATGTGTTCTAAAAATCTCCTCACGGCTATGTCACTCAGAATAAATCTCTTCCACGTTTTACAGAGTTTGACTCTTTTCATTGACAGATGAACGGTCAAGACGTAGAAAATTCCAAAAAAAAAAAAAAAGTCCATAGTAATAAGACTTTCCTATAGGAAATACACGACTTTTCACGGCTTCTATTAGTCAAATTCATTGGCCAGATATTTCTTTCAAAAATGTCCACATTACAGTTCTTATCTTTTAGAAATACACATTAAAATAGCAACAAAGAAAGTTATCTGCTTCCAAAGATCCAGGGTGCATGTGTGGTTGTTGTGGGAGGATGTGGGGATGAAGGTAAAAAGGAAATGGGGTTGGTCATGAGTTGGCAATTGCTGAATCTGGGTGATGAGTACCCAGGGATTCGTTATACTATTCTAATTTCGTACAGACATAGTTGACTTTTCCAGAAAAAAAAATCTAGAAAAAATTTTATCATTTTCAAAATATTTTAAAGGTACAATTATTGGCTGGTGAGTCTTAAACATTTCAGAGACCAGCTTTTAAAATAAACTCTTTTTTGAGCATTTGGAAAGAACCTCTTTACAGCACTTTGGGTATATGCTTTAAAGAGGCAACAATTTTACCTGCTTTGAATTACCAATACAGCATGGAATTACCCTACCTCTAGCGGTATGAGTTTTTGTTTTAATATTAATCTAATGCTGTCCTCTCTCAGCCTTAGTTTTGTATCTGTGAAATAGGGGTCATAGTCATAATTACCTTATGGTGCTTCTGTGAATATTTTATAGGGATGTCAAGTGCTTAGGCTGGAGTATACAGGAAACAATTAAGCAATGAAAAAAATGTAGTCCTTAATATCCTCCCCAGAGCATTTTATGTTTCTGGATACATAGTAGGGAGTCAATTAGTCAACGTCGGATGAAGGAAGAAAGCAATGATAATAGGAGAGGCACTAATAAAATGTATCCAATTAGGTGTTATCAAAATTTCACAAAGTCACCAAAAAGTTTTTATTTGTGGTTTGTGCCTATGCTCATTGAGAGTTGGTTCAACAACTTGGTGATTAAAACAAATACCTTGCATTTCCAACAAACTCAGTGGCATAAAACGAAAGGCAATTACTCAACTCTGATTTAGGCTTAATATGCAGCATCCCTTAATTTATTCTAATTTAATATTCAAAAGAATATCCTTAAGGTAATATCTTTGCACAGCTTGCAATGACTGCAACACAGTAAATTAAGGCCAGCATCCATCAAGTGCACAGGAGCTGAACCCCTGGAGCAGAAAGCGAACCTCAGATCTAAGGAAATGCCTGCAGTCAGCCTGATGCAGGCAAAACACTCTTGTGCATTGAGAAGACACCCTCTTGCTGTTATCCAAACTTAGCTCATTAACCCCCAGATATGCAATCAGTGCCTGAGCATAAGCAAAGCAGACGTATTTACACATTGGCGCAGATTGGTCCCCAGTCACACAAACCCAAGGGTTCCATTAGCAATCGATGTGCGGGCTAGCATCCCTCCTGTTTAGGATCTAGACCACAGGTATCCTGGCTCAGGATAAACTCTGTGGCATGCCTTAGAGACAGGAACGCTCTGTGTTTGACAGCCCACCTTGCCTCTACGAGGCATTTTCTATTCTTCTGATGAAAACAAGGACGATGTCTCACTTAGCTACCACGCTGATTCTCAAACCTGCTAATCACCCTTTGAATAAGACAGGTTGCATTTAGGAATAAGATGTCAGCAAAGTATGCAGGGGAGTGTGTGCTTGTGTGTACATGCACAATGGGGATAAGTTACGCATTTTTGAATATTCAAGGACGACAGATTTTGACTGCAAATACTACTGAAGGCATGAATTATCTACCGCCATGAGACAAATTACTCTGAAATGTAATGGCTTAAGACAACAATAATCACATATTATTGCATGAGAAAATTGACAGGAAGAGAGAGAGAGAAAGATTTCCTTTTTGAGATCTAGTCTTGGAAGTCACATGATACTGCTTCTGCTACATTCTATTGTATTCACGGGGAGGGAGACGAAGCTTTACTTTTTGAAGGGAAACCACCAAAGAACTTGCAGACACCGTCTGAAGCCACCACTCTGAACATTTGCTGTATGCAGGAACCATGCTAAGCACATTACTTCTGCTGCCTCCCCCAATTCTGAACATCTACTCTGAGCTATGCATTATTATTATCCCACTTTGATGATGAGAAAATTAGGCCAGAGAGCCATATGGCTCAAGATCACTAAATCAGCTTCTTTAAATAAATTTTTTCTTTTTTTGTTTTTTCTTATTTTTTTGAGATGGGGTCTCACTGTCACCCACCCTGGAGTGCAGTGGCACGATCTTGGCTCACTGCAACAACCTCTGTCTACTGGGCTTAAGTAATCCTTCTACTGCAACCTCCTGAGTTGCAAATGCCACCATGACCACCTAATTTTTGCTATTTTTGGTAAAGACAGGGTTTCACTATGTTGCCCAGGCTGTTCTCAAACTCTTGAGATCAAGCGATCTGCTGGCCTTGGCCTCCCAAAGTGCTGGGATGACAGGTAGGAGCCTCCATGCCCCAGCCTAAAGTAGCCTTTCAAGTGATGGCCAAAGCATGGCCCCTCTGTCTCTTAGATCCCACTGAACTGAGCAAAGAGCCTTACAGCCATTTTTCTTTAAAAAAAAAATCTCAAGATTTAGCCAGATGTGGTGGCGCATGCCTGTAACCCTAGCTACTCGGAAGGCTGAGGCAGAAGAATCGCGTGAGCCTACGAGGTGGAGGTTGCAGTGAGCCGAGACCGCACCACTGCACTCCAGCCTGGGCAGCAACAACAGCAAAACTCTGTCTCAAAAGAAAAAAAAAAAAAAGGGAAAATCTCGAGATTGTTATTTTTAACTCCCACACATGAATGAGAATATGTTACTTGTCTTTCTGTGCTTGAATTATTTCACTTAACACAGTGACCTTCAGTCTCCTCTACGTTGCTGCAAATGACATGACTTTCTTCTCTTTTTAAACAAGTCCTTCTTTTTATGGCCAAATAGTATTCCACTGCAAACATATACCACATTTTCTTTATCCATTCACCCACTGATGGACAGTCAGGGTGATGCCTTATCTTGGCTGTTGTGAATGGTGCTGCAGTATACATGCGAGGGCAGGTATCCCTTCGAAATCCTGATCATGACATACTACCTGCATGTAAGGAATACTCACACGTATTCCATAAATACGTAAAATATTCTGTATCCATAAAACAATAAAAAGGAAAACATCACGAAAAACACGATCCCAAGAGCAGTAGCTCCAGTTCTGTCTAAAGAGTTGCTTTCACAGTGACTCAAGTTACTGCTCTGCAGTTCATAGCAAGAATCCACAGACTAGGTACTGGAACTAGGTACTAGGTAGGAGAGCATGTACTATTAGGAACACTCTGTGTACCAGAAGCCCAGGAAGTTCCCTGTCTCACTGTGGGTGGCAGAAGGGCACTGCCAACTGCCTCTGCAATGCTGCTGTCATACGCCTACCCTCAAGGCCTCTCGGACGGCACCTCTAGCCCAGCGCACCAGTGTGTTCCCTCCCCGACCCCTGGCTGGTAGGCTGAGAGGGTGAGCATTAACTCTAGTAACAGCTACTCTGACTTTTCAGTACCATGTTGTTTTTTTTAAGCACCCAAACACCAGTATTTTTGTTGTTCAATAACTTTCTTTTGACAAAAGTATAAAATCCCAATTATTGATCTCTTAAGATGAAGAGAGGTAAACACTGCATGGAAATTTTGGATACAGAAAACGAACACTTGCTTAAAAAGTGGTCTGACCATATTTCTTCCCCACCCCTTTTAACTCCTTCCAATTTTTTTTATATATATATTTTTGAGACAGAGTTTCACTTTGTCGCTCAGGCTGGAGTGAAGTGGTATGACCTTGGCCCACTGCAGCCTCTGCCTCCCTGGTTCAAGCAATTCTCTTGTCTCAGCCTCCAGAGCAGCTGGGATTACAGTCATCTGCCACCCTACCTGGGTAATTTTTGTATTTTGAGTAGAGACAGTATTTCACCATGTCGGCAAGGCTGGTCTCGAACTCTTGACCACAGGTGATCTGCCCACCTCAGCCTCCCAAACAGCTGGGATTACAGGGATGAGCCACTGTCCATGGTCAGGATGGTTATTATTTTTGAAAACTGAATATAAGTGCTGGCAAGGATGTGGAGGAATTGAACCCTTGTGTACTGCTGATGGAAATGCAAAATGTTGCAGTGCTATGGAAAAGAGGATGGTGGGTCCCAAAAGGAAATCATAAATTACCATATGATCCATCAATTTCACTTCTGGCTATATACCCAAGACAATGGAAAGCAGGGACTCTGACAGATACTGTACACCCGTGTTCGTGGCATCATTATTCACAGTAGCTGAAGCATGGAAGGCACCCATGTGTCCATCAATGGATGGAGGGATAAGAAAAATGTGGTTTATACATAACAGTGCAATATTATTCATCCTTAGAAAGATATCTTGTCACATGACATGGATGAACCTTGGGGCTATAATGGTAACTGAAATAAACCAGTAACAAAAAGACAAATACTAGATGATTCCACTCACATGAGGTATTACAATAGTGAAATTCATAGAGACAGAAAGTAGAATAGTGGTTGCCAGAGGCTGGGTGGGAGGCAGGATGGGGATTATGTTTAATGGATACAGACTTTCAGTTTTACAAGATGAATAATGTTCTAGAGATGAATAGTGGCCATGGTTACACAACCATGTGACGGTATTTAATGCTTCCAAACTCTGCAATAAGTTAAAATGGTAAATTTTGCATTATATATATTTTATACAACTCAGAAACAAATTTAACAAAAAGAGAGTTAAGTGGAAGTTGAGAAATGTGTCTGAGCACTTTAGTATCCAGTGCAACTCTCCAAGAAAGATGGCTAGGGCTGGTGGTTTGGGCAGTCTGTGGACAGGCCCATTGGAGGAGGACCTGAGGCCTGATACCCACAACCAGCACTAACTTCCCTGCCATATGGGTGAAACACTTGGAGGCAGATCCTCCTAAGGATGTACTTGACAAAGGAGTGCTACGGTTTTAATGTCTCCTCCTAAACTCAGGTTGAAATTTAATTGCCAATTTAGCAGTATTGAAAGGTGGGGCCTTCAAGAGGTGATCTAGGCCCAGCATGGTGACTCATGCATGTAAACCCAGCACTTTGGGAAGCTGAGGCAGGTGGATCACCTGAGGTCAGGAGTTTCAGACCAGCGTGACCAACATGGTGAAACCTCATCTCTACTAAAAATACAAAAAAATTAGCTGTGTGTGGTGGCACGTGCCTGTTATTCCAGCTACTTGGGAGGCTGAGACAGGAAAATTGCTTGAACACAGGAGGTAGAGATTGCGGTGAACTGTGATCACGCCACTGCACTCTAGCCTGGGTGACAGAGTGAGACTCCATCCTAAACAAATAAACAAAAAAAGGAGAAGATCAGGTCATGAAGGCTCTGCCCTCATGAACGGATTATTGCAGGAGTGGGTTAGTTACTTCAGGAGTGAGAGTTTTCACTGGAGTGGGTTAGTTATCACGGGAGTGGATTCCTGATTGAAAGGATGAGTTCAGCCCCTTGGTTCTCTTGCTCACTCCCTGCCTCCTCCTCCTCTCCTGTGCTTTTGCCATGTGATGCCTTCCACCATGCTCTCATCAGACACAGGTGCCATCCTCTTGGACTTCCCAGCCTCCAGAATCACAGTTGAATAAACTCGTTTTTCTTTATAAATCACCCACTTTGTGGCATTCTGTGATAGCAGCACAAAACAGACCACAACAAAGAGCTTTACACAAGCAAAAGTGAGGGTGAGACCCACCAACTGGAAGCAGTCTGCCTCTGAGTTTGTGAGTCTCTCGTTAGTTTCCCCATCTCTCCAACAGGGATAGAAATGGGCAAAGACAAAGCATCCTGGTGGCTGGGGGGTGGGATTTGTCTTCGTTGTAAGGTGGCAGGGAGTGTGACTTGACAAAGCCCTTGAGTGAACAAATTGGCAAGATGTCCCCAGCCTTAAAACAAGCATCCTCATTGACAGAGTTCCACTTCTAGGATTATGCCCTGCAGAAATGCCTCTCTTATTTTTTAATAGCACCAAACAGAAAAAAAAAAAGAAAAAACCCTAAATGCCCATCAGTAGAGGATAGGTTAAGAATGTTATGCTGTACCTGTACAGTGGAATACTAGCAAGGAAAGGCCAATGTGTACTGAATTTCTTTTAAAACCACAACTCTTACAAAATAAAATCTAATAGATTTTATATTGTATCTGCTTTTCTAAATGTTAGGCATACAGCAAACAAATCCTAATTTCTACATTCAAACAGTTTACAATCCAGAAAGGAGAAAATAGGACATGAGAGAGAGAGAGAGAGAGAGAGAGAGAGAGAGAGAGAGAGAGTGTGTGTGTGTGTGTAGATACATATACAGACAAACATACATACAAACACACAGAAGACTTGGTTATGATAAGAGGGCAGGGAGTATTGGATAGGAACATACTACTGCAGTTAAGATTGATCCAGAACATTCTCTTACAAGAAGATATCTGCTCATAGACTGAATGAGAAAACCATGTAGCTTTCTGACGAAGGACCAAATGGCCAATCACTTGAACCCGTGAGGCGGAGATTGCAGTGAGCCCAGATCATGCCACCACTTCAGCCTGAGCAACAGAATGAGACTCCAACTGAAAAAAAAAAAAGAAAAAAAAGAAAAAAAAAATAGCTGTTCTGATGGATGCAAGGTGGCATCTCATTGTGACTTTGATTTGCATTTCTCTGATAATTAATCAACTGATGTTGAGTATCTTCCTATGTGCATACTGGCCATGTGCATGTCTCTTTTGGGAAAATGTCTATTCACATCCTTGGCTCGGCTTTGAAGCAGGTTGTTTGCTTTTCTGCTGTTTTTAGGAGCTCTCAGTATCTTCTCAATATTAATCCTTTGTCAGAGATGGGATAGTATCTCTTTTCACTTCATTCCTATAGCACAGACAGAGGAGCTGACATGGAGCCTCTCATCATTCAAGAGCAGGCAGAGTGAACCAGCACAACCAGCAGGGCTCATGTGCTTTGAGACAGAAGGGATAAGCAAGGATGTTGAAAGAAGACAGAGATTTCACTCTATTTTTCCTGTTACTTCTTGGACAGGTTGGCAAGCATCATTCTGATTCCTGAGAAACTATGGGGTAAGAAACGCACAGTGGGCATTTCCCTTCTACACGTTTTCTGTCCTCCATCATCAGGGCTAAGGTAGTGTTTTTTAAATGTAGGTCAGGATGAAAAGAGATTTAACTTTTAATGTTTGAATTACAACAGCATGAGCAACTTCTCTGAATACAATAAAAAAAAAGCTACAGGATCTTCCCTGAAACAATCATTTCTAACTATTTTCCTCTGCATTTCATAAATAATAAATGTGTTAAAAAATAACCCTATAGTAACACATTCTCTAATACACTAGTTATGCAAGCTGGATATAACTCTAAGAATCCCTAAATGTGAGAAAAATTGAATTTGGTGGTACTTTTTTTTAAGCTAAAAATTAAATTTCCCCGGCCCCATGCAGACCTTTTCCCTCACAGCTATAGTCATAACTGGATTTTTAAGCCTTCTGCAAACACTGTGGTTTGCAATAAAGCAAAGCACTGTGTCAAAAACTGCTTAGAATACAGAAAAGCATGCTTCTGATATATACCAGAGAACTGCTGTTTACCTGGTAGAGGCTTCGATATTGCTTGCGGATGTCATTTTGACAATGGTGACTTGCACTGGGACTCTAACTTTGCCTATATTCACATTATGAATTAAAAGTAACAAGCTAGAGCCCTCTTCCAGAGCTTCGCTAGTTTCCTACCTCTCATTCAACACTTAGCAATATCTTCTTTTTCTCTGTGATAAAGGGTAGAATCCAAGCAGTTAAGAACACGCTTGGCTTCAAAGAGTAGAATGTGTTTGCTCTGAAGGTAGCAGGGTGTCCAGGAGAAGAGACGTGTTTAATAAAGTATTGAAGAATTGCATTGTGGGCCCGTGAATAAAACACTAGATTGGGGATTGGGGTAAGCATGCTGTTTTCCTGGCGTCTTCTGAACTGGCTCACGTCTGCCCCCTTGGAACCCAAGCACACGTGTGCATGAACGACTCTTGCACTGTGAACACATCTTCACTCCCCAACGACATGAGATGACATCTGCTTTGGGGACTTGATGCCCAGATATCTGACAACTGATGCTCTGCTGGCCTCCATTTCTAAGTTTCTGTTGTGATGATGGTGGTGGTGGTGGTTTTAAGTGGCTGATTTTTTGGGTGTGTTATTTTTCTTTCTGCATGTGCACATGTGTTTTCAGAGCGGAAAGAAAGCCAACAATTTGAAATGATGAAACACACATAAACATGCGACCGCTGACTGGCAGCCTTTATAGCCTTTTCCTTACCATTCTGACCTCCCAGTTCTTCAGTCATTTGAGGGCTACTTTTGAAAAATCCCACATGAAGGCAAGGCTGCTAGAGATCTTGGGAGCTACAGGGTAACTCTCCAACACATTGCTGATCCCAAGGAATTTATAATTTCCTTGGGCCAACAAGGTTACCCTGGATAAAACGATTAGAGAAGACAAGAGAGTGAATAATTAACGCATGAAAGCAGTCTCATTTCTGAGTTCAAGGCTCTTTCCTCAAGCATGTCCTGAGCTCTTTGCCGCCAGCTCACCCCTTCGTTATCCTGCAACAACCTCTGCTCCCAAAGTGCCGTTTGTTGGCTCCAGAAATCAGGACTCTCTTTTCCTCTTTTCTTCCCCGCCCTCCTTGCCCTGTCTTCTTCCAGATCCCCTTCGTCCCTGATCTGATGGTTCACAACCCTGGCTGTGAGCTTTCCAAAATCTAGATGCCCAGGGATCCTCAGACCAATTAAATCAGAATCTTTGGGGGCAGTGCCCAGACATTCATCTTTTCTAACACTCCCCATGCGATGCCCATGCGCAGCCAATGCTGAAAACCCCGTTCACACACACTAAGAATCGTGCCATCTGCTGAAGGGACTGAAGGCAAACAAAGTAAACCAGCAGCGCTCAGTCATCTGGGGCTTCAACCCAAGTTGGAGAAATTACAAATCTAGAGGATCTGGGGCTAGGACAGGGGAGCCAGCAGCAGCAGAACAGCAGCTTGGCGGGAAACTTTGGGGAACTGCAACTACCTTCAAGATTATGACCAATGCCATTATATCATCACATTTAGTGTTTATATGAAGTTTAGCATATGCTGTTATTATATGTACACACTTGAAATCATCTGAGATCCACATTTTCTGTTTCCTTTAGAGTCAGGCTTCTGGCTCTTCGGGGTGGTGGCTCAATTCAGCAGAACAAACACTGATCAGGAGATTTTAGGTTCCAGAACTTACACAGGGCACTGACTTGCAGAGATAATGAGTCCAGCCACAGGACCCTAAAATCTACCCTCCTGAAGGGAAGCAGGTGATGTTGACATCGTCACTATTACCCAAAATGCAACAGAGGTCTATGAAGCTCCTACTAAATGTGAGGCACTTTTCCAGGCACCCAGAAAACAGGAATGAATGAAGAAAAAAAAATGCTCACGTGGAGCTTCCATCTATATGGAAAGAAAGAAAACATTTTTGAAAATGATTATCAGCCGGTTAACACAACACTGTTCACAGCATTTTTTGTTTTTCAGACAGAGTATCCCTCTGTTACCCAGCTTGAAGTGCAGTGGTGAGATCTCGGCTCACTGTAATTTCCACCTCCTGGGTTCAAGCGATTCTCGTGCCTCAGCCTTCTAAGTAGCTGGGACTAGGTGTGTGTCACCATGCCTGGCTAATTTTTGTATTTTTAGTACAGATGGGAACTAGCAGCTTCAGCAGGACCTGAGAATTCGTTAAAAAAGCAAATCCTAAAGCCCCACCCAGACCTAACAATTCAGAACTTCTGAGAGGTGAGGCCGCTCAAAGTCTCTAGGGGATTAAACCGTCTAGGGGAAGCTAATGTAACCTTAAGCTTGAGGTCCATACGTGTAGGAAAAGAAAAATGGTAGATGGATTTAGGTATCAAAGGGTTAATAACATTGCGTGGTGGATCAGCAACTGCTTGAGGAAGCTGGCTGAGAAGCTGGCACAGGCTTGGCTAAGGGAAGGAGGAGCAACTGAATTCCAGCAATGACAGCAAAACTCAGGCCCTGCAGGAGTACCTGCTAGGAGAAAAATAGTCACGTGGCTGTTTATTTTGTATTGGCGTGAGACAGAATGATTAAAATGATAATTTTAAGAACTCAAGAGACCCAGAAGAAGCCTTTCAAAGTTCAGTCTCCAAGATGCGTGTTCTCTTTCACCAGTTCTTAAAGGAATTAAGGGGGACAAAAGCTAAGTGGAATTTTTACCTTAACCATGCACAGATGTTTTTCCAGCCTGCAAAGCTGGGTCTTCTGCACCTTCAACACAAACGGAGAGGAGAGCCCCAGCATGCAACTCGCATTATCTTTCAAAGGCAGCACCTGCAGGATTGCTCCCTGCAATTTTCCAGAAAGCCTCTCCCTGGCCTGCAGCCCATAAGGCCACTGTAAATGTCATTAACTTAATCAACCTGCTGAACCTAATATCTACAGCTGAACACTGAGCAGAGCAGGGGAAATTCTGAGGTTAGCTGTGTGGTAAGGGTCCCAACAGATATCTTCTGCAGGCAGGTCCCCTGTTGCACAAATCAGTGTATCCAGTCACTGCCAAATGTTTTTTTTTTTTTTTTTTGAGCTGGAGTCTCACTCTGTTGCCCAGGCTGCAATGCAGTGGTGTGATCTTGGCTCACTGTAACCTCCCCCTCCTGGGTTCAAGGGAGTCTCCTGCCTCAGCTCAGCTCTGGAGTAGCCTGGATTACAGGCATATGTCACCATGCCTGGCTCATTTTTTGTATTTGTATTTTTATTATTTTTTGAGATGCAGTCTCGCTCAGTCACCCAGGCTGGAGTGCAATGGCGCCATCTTGGCTCACTGCAACCTCTGCCTCCCAGGTTCAAGCGATTCTCCTGCCTCAGCCTCCCGAGTAGCTGGGATTACAGGCGCACGCCACCACACCCAGCTAATTTTTGTATTTTTAGTAGAGACGGGGTTTCACCATGTTGGTCAGGCTGGCCTCGAACTCCTGACCTCATGATCCACCCACCTCGGCCTCCCAAAGTGTTGGGATTACAGGTGTGAGCCACCGTGCCCAGCATTTTTTCTATTTTTAGTGGAAATGGGGTTTCACCATGTTGGTCAGGCTGGTCTCGAACTCCTGACCTCAAGTGATCCGCCCACTGTGGCCTTCCATAGTGCTGGCATTAAAGGCATCAGCCACCACGCCCAACCAGCAAATTGAGGTTTTGGAGTATAACCAAAGCAGAGACCTCAGGTTTGACATGGTATCCAGGACTATAGACTTAAAGATGAGCTTAGGTTACTAAAATAAATTAATTAAATGCAAAAGTAAATAAATAGGTAAAACAAAATTACACAGAGAAATGTAATTACATATATATATATATTTTTTAAAATCACATAAACTTGCAAGGAACTCAGCAAAGGTAATTTCACCAGGCTTATTTTATCGTATTTCTAAATATCATGGCTACCTGGGGGATTTCCCATTCTTTACCTGTCTGTGTTTGGGTGTTTAAAATCAACTTTGACATATTTACTATCAAATACTTGCTCAAATATCAAGCTCTTAACACACTCCAGGTCCTATTCTAAGCCCTTTGTAGTCACTGTCTTATTTATTGATGTCCCCAAATATTTATGGATTGCCTACTCTATGCCAGCAACTAGTCTTACTGCTAGAGCTATGTCAGTGAATAAAATACATCAAAATCCCTGCCCTCCTGAAACTTACATTCACATTGGGGCAGGGAGGGTAAGACAATAAATAAATAAATATGGAGTCCATTAGTCACATTAAAAAGAAGGAGAAGCCCGTTTCAGCGGCTCACTCCTGTAATCCCAACACTTTGGTAGGCCAAGGTGGATGAATCACCTGAGGTCAGGAGTTCAAGACCAGCCTAGTCACAGGGCCAAACTCCAACTCTACAAAAATTAGCTGGGCATAGTGGTGTGCACCTATAATCCCAGCTACTTGGGAGGCTGAGGCAGGACTGCACTCCAGCTCCAGCCCAGGCAACAGAGTGAGATTCCATCTCAGAAAAAAAAAAAAAAAAAAAGATGTAGGTGGGAATATTTTATCACATTAAGAACAAGAGGTAGGTATTTGCATCTCATAATTTTGTAGGTGAGGAAATGGGGCTTGGTGAAACAGTTTAGATATCTGTCCCCTCTAAGTCTCATGTTGAAATGTGATCCCCAACACTGAAGGTCAGCCTGGAGGACAGTATCTGAGTCATAGGGGTGGCTCCCTCATGAACGACTTGGTGCCTACCATCACCTTAGTGATTAGTGAGCTGTCACTCTGTTAGTTCACATGAGATCTGGTTGTTTAGAGAAGCCTGGCACCTCCTCCCCTCTCTCTTGCTCCCTCTCTTGCCTGTTCCTCTGCTGCCCAATGTGCCTTCCATGATGAATTAAAGCTCCATGAGGCCTCACCAGAAGCCAAGCAGATGCTGGAGTCATGAATGCACAGCCGGCAGAACTGTGCGCCAAATAAACCTCTTTTCTTTATAAATCACCCAGTCTCAAGTATTTCTCTTCTTTTTTTGGAGAATGAGCCTTGCTCTGCCACCCAGGCTGGAGTGCAGTGGTACAATCTCTGCTCACTGCAACCTCTGCCTCCCAGGTAGAAGTGATTCTCCTGCCTCAGTCTCCCGTGTAGCTGAGACTACAAGTATGCGCTTCCACACCTGGCTAATTTTTGTATTTTTAGTAGAGACAGGGTTTCAACATGTTGTCCAGCCTGGTTTTGAACTCCTAACCTCAAGTGATCTGCCCACCTCAGCCTCCAAAGTGCTGGGAATACAGCCACCGTGCCTGACCTTCAGGTATTTCTGTATAGCAATGTGGTATGGACTAACACACTCAGAGACATTCAATCACTTGCCTAAAGCTTCATGGCTAGCAGGTGGCAAAGCCTTTCTTTGAATCCAAAACATAATGTCTAACTATTAATTAAGCTTTGATGTCTGTGCTCCTGACCACTTCCCTGGCCTTCTACTGCTTTAAAGCCTAGAAGGGGGCAGTTAGGGGGTAAAAAGTAAAGGGTGTGTGGGTGTATCTGATGCATCTTCCATGCTCCCCTGCTGAATCACTCTGCATCTCATTCCACAATGCTCTCTGCCCTGGAAGATGGTCAGCCATCATTAACATGGTATCACATCTTTTTATTTATTTTTGAAAATGAGGCTTGTTCCATCACCCAGGATGGAGTGCAATGGCATGATCTTTGCTCAGTGCATCCTCCGTCTCCCAGTTTCCAGTGATCCTCCTGCCTCGGCCTCCCGAGTAGCTGGGACTGCAGGTGTACACCACCATGTCTGCTGGTTTGTGTACTGTTTGTAAAGACGAGGTTTCAACATGTGGACCAGGCTGGTCTTAAACTCCTGACCTCAGGGGATCCTTCCACCTGGGCCTCCCTTAGTGCTGGGATAATAGGCATGAGCCACCGCACCCGGCCAGGATACCACATCCTCTAGCAGCCTGTGTGACTGGGCCAATGGAGGGTTCAGCTAAGCAACTGGAAGCCAGGAGCAGGGGCCAGGGTATTCATTCTAAGACTCGCATTGGACCAGCCACTTTCCTGTCTCCTTTGGAATTCTAGAAGTCACTTTCCCTCATGGCCCTCCAGGCTTAGGGGTGATAACATCTTTTGTATAAATAGTCCAGGGCACCGAACTGTCTCTGGTTTGCTTACATGCTGCCCACAGATTTGTAAGTAGCTTGTGTATTAAATGCACCTTACATCATCTGATGTGGGTATGTCCCTGTTAGTCATTATCAACAATAACCAAAAGGAAATACGGACACATAGACCCCCTTAAGTCTTCCCGAAGTACACCTAGAATTGAAAGTGCTAACTGTGATGTGCTGTGGCACCATCACCGCATAATCCCTCCCGCGATGAATGCTGATTTCCTGATTCATTACTCATAGTCACCACACAATAGGGCAATTACTGCAAAATGTTTAAAAGCTTCTCAGAAGGCTTTCTAATTTTTCGAGTAATGGATGCAGTGAGGCCCAAAACACGGCCTAAGTTTACTGTCCTGTAACCTAGCTTAGCGTTGGCTGTACATTTCACATTCGACAACCATCAAGTAAAAGAATCACACGTTCATTTATTCCTTCAAAAACAAGCCAACTCTCTCCTGGGAATCAAAACACAGATGCAGGAAAACAAAGGATTTTAAATGTGGAAAAACACAGCAAGGAAAATGAGCTAAAAGATTAGCAGCAACCCACAAATTCAGGAAGAGGCAAGACAGCCTCAAAGTACTCACTGCAGAGAGGGAAAAGCAGCAACCACTGCTGCGCCGGCTGGCAGGTGTTCTTTACTGGGCTTGCAGCGCGCTGTAGCAGAAGAGATGCGTGACCTCCACCGAACACTCGGAACCAAAAGCCAGCGCTTTCCAACTTCTGAATCAGCCATGGCTTACAGCAATGTAGGATACTCAGGTCTTTCTGAGATTGATGCCATTGCCTCAGACCTCTCCACCATAGCAAGAACCACTGAACTGCACCTACCCTACGGGCTGTATTTCACATCCTCCCCTAGGTGTAAGGTGCCCCTGAAGTTGTACGGGGAACAGCCCGTATGAAGAAAGGTACAGATCCTAAAATCAGAGCAGTGATTAACCTGAAACATCATTCCAGCTGCCAGTTCATAACAGCAGTTACATACATTAAATATCCAAAAGGTGTTAGGCACTGTGCTAGTTTTGTGTATATTGTAATTCATACAGTATTTCAGTGGTGTGCAGATGCTAAGGTGACTATCAATGATCCCTGACTTCCTGTGTTCACATCCTTGCATGATCTCATCTTGATTATGGGTAGACCCGGGACTTGCTTCCAACCACATGAATACAACAGAAGTGATGGACAGTTACATGGTAGAAAGCTCGTGTGTGTGTGTGTGTGTGCTTACAACATACATCTTCATGTATATATATATACACACATATATGTTCATATATATGAACATTAACACTGTAACTTTCTATCACCTTTGCCATACCATCTATTGATTGAAAGCAATCCCAGGAAACACACATATATATATATATACACACACACACACACACACACACACACATGTATTATATAATTTACATATATACATAAATACTCTTTCTCCACTGCTTCAAGAGGCAAGCTGCCAGGTTTTGAAAGGACCTATGGAGAAGGCCATGTAGGAAGGAACTATGGGTGACCTCTGAAAGCTGAACACAGCCTCTGGGAGGTGAACATGGCCTCTGGCCAACAGTCAGCAAGAATCCAACAATGTCAGACTTACAGTAACAGGAAATAAATTGAGTCAACAACCTGGGTGATCCTGGAAGAATATCCGCCCTCAGTTGAGCCTCCAAATAAGAACGCCACCCACCTGACATCTTCATTGCAGCCACGTGACAGCTTGAACAAAGCACACAGCTAGACTGTATCAAACTTCTAACCCACAGACATTGGGAGAAAACAAATGTGTGCTGCTTTAAATTGCTAAGTGTGTGGGTGTAATTTGTAACACAGAATAGAAAACTCATGCATTTAGTTAAGATTAATATCGCCATTTCCTAAATGAAGAGATGCGAGCTTGGGGTTGTATAGGAAACGTATCAATGGTCAATTCACAGCTAGTGAATGGTGCAGGGGCTGGAAACAACACCTGCTGAGCTCCAAAGTTGGTGGACTTCACCACAACCACTTGGGATACTGTGACCCAGTCAAAGAATGGCAAATTCATCCAGTAACCACAGAATCGATTCTCTGACTGTCATTATGTAATAACCTACCCTGGGCTAGCATAACTGACTCCATTTCAGCTGTAAACTCCAACCTGGCTCCCCCTCCTTACCACACAGCCCCTTTGGGTGCATAACTGGGTCATGCTGCACTTAGAAGCATTGAAGCATACTGTTCTTAACACTTGTAACCATTAAACATTGTAACTACTCCTGCTTGGCATACCTCCCCACTCCTATTGTTAGAAACAGTTTCCCTTTGATCATTGTGTAGAAGGAGCCTGATCACCATGCAACCCCCCAACTTCTTGGTAACTGTATGGAAACCACCTGTGTCTGCAGCCCCTTCCTCTAACCTGCTGTTCTGCTTCTGTAAAATTCCGCTTCAGCTAGGTACTCCCCTCCCCTACCTAAATCAAGATAAAAAGATAATCAGGCCCCGTCCTCGGGGCTGAGAAAATTTTGAGAGTTAGCTGTCTCTCAGTCACCAGCAAATGAATAAAGAACTCTTAATTTGGAATTCAGAGCATGGCACGTTCCTTCTAACCTGTTCAGTTACAAGTACAGACTAGTCCACTAGTGTCCTCCAAAAAGATATGTCCAAGTCGTAAACGCTGATACCTGTGAATGTGACTCTAACTGGAAAAAAAGTTTTTGGAGGTGCTATAATGCAGTTAAGGATCTCAAGATAAAAATCATCAGAATTCAGGAAGACACACATAAAGACAGAGAAAAAGACCACGGGCAGATGGATGGAAAGGTTGCAGTGATGCAGCCACAAGCCAAGGGATGCCAGTGATTGCCTGGATACACAAGAAACTAGGGAAGAGGCATGGAATGTATTCTCCCTCAAAGCTTCCAGAAGGAGCTAATGACTCCACATCTTGATTTCAGACTTCCAGTTCCCCAAACAGTAAAAGAATAAATTTCTGTTGCTTTAAGCCTGCCACTAGGTGGTCATTTGTTACGGCAGCCTTTGGAAATTACAAGGGTCTCTGTGGCCTCAGTGCCTCCCTAATGTCTTGGACATGTCTAACTTTTTATTCTCAACTTAAACAAGCCATTTATATGCTCAGGAAGCAGAGAAACAGGAGAAAGGACTCCAGTTTCGTGCAGAAGATAGGAGATTGCATCACGACCGTATCAAAAGTGATCTCGACTAAAAGCAGAGCTGCCATTTGATCCAGCAATCCTACTACTGGGTATCTTCCAAAGGAAAGAAGTCATAAGAAAAAGATACGTGCATACCCATATTTATAGCAATTTGCTATTGCAAAAATATGGAACCAAACTAAATGCCCATCAACTAACGAGTAGATAAAGAAAATGTGGTATACCTACACCATGGAATAGGAGTCAGTCATAAAGTGGATCAAAATAATGGCCTTTGCAGCAACTTGGATGGAGCTGAAGGCCATTATTCTAAGTGAAGTAACTCACAAATGGAAAACCAAATACCATATATTCTCCTTATCAGGGAGAGCTAAGCTATGAGGATGCAAAGACATGAGAATAATATAAATGGACTTTGGAGACTCAGAGGGGAAGAGTAGGGAGGCGGGTGAGGAGAAAAGACTATAAATTGAGTAGAGTGTACACTGTCCAGGTGATGGTGCACCGAAAGCTCACAAATCATCGCTGAAGAATTCATCCATGTAACAAACACCACTTGTTCTCCTGAAACTACTGAAATAGTAATAATGAAAAAGAAAAGAGTGATATTATACAAGTCACTCAGCCTCTGGGGAATTTTTCTCCTTCTCTATAATGTACATTATCAGTCCTGATTAGTGTCTTATGGATCTGGAATCAATCTGGATTTTTATCTCTCTATCAATAAAAAGGATGGAATTTCCAGTCATTTGTTTGAAGTTACCAGGTTTCTCATCAAACAAGTTTCAGGCCACAGGAAGTAGAGAAATGTCTAAGAGAGTGGGTTCTGGATCGCTCTTAGAATTTCAAGGCTCAAAATTTCAAGGTCTACTCTTTATGAGTGTGTGATGGTGAGAAGTTTACTAAAAAAAAAAAAACAAACAAAAAACCCCCCAAAAATCTCTATATTTCAGTATGGGGGAGCTTTATTTTATTTTTTGGTCTGTAAAATGGAGCTAATAATAGAACCTAAACTGCAAGGTTATTTTGAGGAATTAATTTGGAGAAACTGGTATGTGTAAACTACAGGATATATAGGAACTGGTCAATAAACATTAGCTGTTCTTATTTTTTTATTTTATTTTGAGAAAGAGTCTTGCTCTGTCGCCCAGGCTAGAGTGCAGTGGTGCAATCTCAGCTCTCTGCAACCTCTGCTTCCTGGGTTCAGGCGATTCTCTTGCCTCAGTCTCCTAAGTAGCTGGGATAACAGGCACCGCGCCCCCCCCCACCACGCCCAGTTAAGTTTTTTTTTTATATATATATTTTTAGTAGATACGGGGTTTCACCATCTTGGCCAGGCTGGTCTCGAACTTCTGAACCCATGATCCACCCTCATCAGCCTCTAGAAGTGCTGGGATTACAGGCACGTGCCACCGAGCCCAGCCAGCTGTTATTAAATGGAGACAGGGTGTTTGGAACAGGATACCCTATAACCAGAGGACCTTCACTTTCCTCCCCCCCACCACTTTCTTCTCCATCTTTTACATCAGATAAGGGCCAAGCCTGCATCCGTTGCACTGAAAATACCTGTTTATTGACTAGAAGTGCTTGTGTTCAATGCGCATCCATCTTCCTGCGTCCAAGATTAATTATTAAGCATAGTATCAACGTGAGACCGCTGCTTCCTGCTACCTGCATTCGGAGGGCAAAGTCATTTCTTTCTCTGAAATGACCACAGATCTGCCCATTGGGCAGGACGCTCCATGACAAGCAGCCACATTCACACTGAGAAGGGTATGAGATTTGGGGAAGACCAATAAATAATTCATGTTTATGTCCCTGGTTACTTATTCTTTAAATGATGCCTCTGGATATCAGGAGGGAATTACAACATGAAAGGTATGAATTAGGGCCCAGGCAGACATTTATTTAATTAACAACTAATTTGAATGGATTTAAGATGGTTTTACTCTGCATGTATGAAGTCTTCCTACAGCCACACTTTAAAAACATTAGTGAGCCCCAGAATCACCCGGGTAGCTTGGTAAAAATTCAGAAACACTGGCACCAAGCCCAGTTGGTCTGATTACGCAGGCCTTGGATGGAGTCCTCCAATGTGCTTTCTTTTCTTTTCTTTTTTTTTTAATACAGAGTTTTCCTCTGTTGCCCAGGCTACAGTGCAATGATGTAATCTCAGGTCACTGCAACTTCCACCTCCCGGATTTAAGTGATTCTCCTGCCTCAGCCTCCTGAGTAGCTAGGACTATAGGCATGTGCAACCACACCCAACTAATTTTTGTATTTTTAGTAGAGATGGGGTTTTACCATGTTGGCCAGGCTGGTCTCAAACTCCTGACCTCAGGTGATTAGCCTGCCTAAGCATCCCAAAGTGTTGGGATTACAGGCGTGACCTGCCGCACCCAGCCAGCCCCAAATGTGCATCTTAAAAAATGTTGTAAGTGGCTCTCCTGTAGGCTACCCTGAGATTCAGGATGAGGAAGAACACCCTAAAGGGATATCCAGGACTCCATGATCCCTCTTTTGACTTGTGTCAGTTTCTTGGTATTTTTCCAGGAATCCTGAAAAAGGATGTCTCTCCCAGGGCCTTGTTCTTTAAGAGGCAGCTGAAGCACCCAGCTCGGTGGCTCATGTCTGTAATTCCAGCACTTTCGGAGGCCAAGGCGGGGAGATCACGAGGTCAAGAGATCGAGACTATCCTCGCCAACATGGTGAAACCCCACCTCTACCAAAAAATACAAAAATTAGCTGGGTGTGGTGGTGCACACCTGTAGTCCCAGCTACTTGGGAGGCTGAGACAGGAGAATCACTTGAACGTGGGAGGTGGAGGTTGCAGTGAGCTTAGATCGCGCCACTGCACTCTGGCCTGTGCAACCCGGCAACAGAGCAAGACTCTAGCTGAAAAAAAAAAAAAAAAAAAAAAAAAAAAAAAAAAAAAAAAAAAAAAAAAAAAAAAAAAAGGGCAGCTGAAGATCTGCTACTGAGATCCAGGGAGGAAAAGAGCAAGCCCTGAGGATATGAAATATGTCCACTTGGAATGCCGAGGTTCCCATCGAAGCAAGGGGGAAGAGTCTACTCATCACAGTGCACAGACCCTGCTTCAAGAAGAGCAAATGGTATTCCAAATATCTTAACTCCCGCTTGGGTGAAGAAGGCAGGGAGGGAGCCTGTGTCAGAGCTTCCTAACTTTCATTTCAGAAGAAGGAGGCACTTAAAAAAATCAACACCATTAGCATTGATCTTCCTTTGGAACAGAGTATCTCTACCAACTCTCTTCCCTTCAGATGTAAAGAAGGCAGAGATCGAAATGGATATATTCCCCAAATGAAACACATCAAGAACAAAAGCACTTGTGAATTCCTTTATAAGCTAAAGAGCTACACTCAAGTTCAGACACTCTTCATTTCATGTATGATCCCATATACTGGGTTCACCGGACAGGGTTAGTAGCTAACTGTGACATCCTCTGTTCAGTGTTTGGTTACAAATGAGTCCCCAACAATAGCTGGGGCAGACTCTTGGCACTGAGAGTGGGAACCAAGGTGGCCACTGGGATTTTCTATTTGAAACACAAATTAAGAACAGAGACGCAGTCCACTCTTTACTTGAAATGTTGAAAACAACATCATTTGCAGCCTGGACACAGTGGCTCATACCTGTAATCCCAGCACTTTGGGAAGCTGAGGCAGGTGGATCATGTAAGGTCAAGAGTTTGAGACCAGCCAACATGGGGAAACCCCATCTTTACTACAACTACAAAAATTAGATGGGCATGGTGGCATGCACCTGTAATCCCAGCTTCTCAAGGAGGCTGAGGCATGAAAACTGCTTGTACACCTGGGAGGCGGAGCTTGCACTGAGCCAAGGTCCTGTCACTGCAATCCAACCTGGGCAACAGAGAGAGATTCTGTCTCACAAAGAAAACAAAAAACAAACAAAAACAACCAAAATCAAGGTACAAATTCAAACTTCAAAGTTTGAATTCATCTTTCAAAGATGGGATAAATTTAAATGGGTGGTAGAAAAAAGCTGGAAGGAACAGAGCTTATCCAAGAGTTTATAAGTACGAATGGGCATAACTGGGGCCAGTTAGAGGTGAGAGGATGAGCAGGAAAGGTCGTGTTGACCATCCAGAGAAACACAAGCCAGACTGGGTGACAGCGTTGCAGGGTGGAAGGCCTCACAAGCGCGTAAGTCACAATGGTTCACAGTATTTCTTAAATTGTGGTTTATGAGTCACTAATGGTTCTGGAGATGGTAGAAGAATGACAATTTAAAAAACAACGACAACTAACATTGCTATTTATGTCATTAACCAAAGGTGCATTAGACCACATTACCCAGCAATTTTACACCTCGGGGTATATTCAAGAGAAATGAAAACCTACATGCACGCCCCACACACAAAGGTCCCTAGTCGCATTACTCACAATAGCCAAGAGGCAGACACAACCCGAATGTCCATCAACAGATGAACAAACCGTGGTATCCTGTGGAAACAAGAGTGACTCCATCTTGGATGCTAATCCGCCATATTGACTTCTGATTGGTCCCAGCTCCGTGAATGCCTCCCAGTTCCTACTTTATTTCCAGTCCTTAGTATAGCAACGTGTAAACTTAGATCATTCTTGCCTGTCCGGGAGGGTTGCCATTAGTTGTCTCATATAGAGTACTTGTGACCTCTTCCTAAGGTATATACGCTTTGGGTTTGAGGAGTAGCAGAGTGGAATCTGTCTTGCTGGCACCCAAGGCAGCTGTCTTTAAGCTTCCCCAGTAAAACTCCCTTTAATGCCACGCTGGATTTTTCTGCCTTGTACTTTGGTTTCTCAGCAACTTCAGCATATGGGGACCACTCTGCATATACGAACATGTCCGTGTCATGAGTATGATTCAACTATAAAAAGGAATGAAGGCTGGGCATAGCAACTCGCACCCCTAATTGCAGCCCTTTGGGAGGCTGAGGCAGGCAGATCACTTGCGTCCAGGTGTTTGAGAGCAGCACGGGCAACATGGCAAAACCCTGTCTCTACAAACAGAACAAAAAGGAGCCAGGTGTAGTGGTGCATGCCTGTGGTCCCAGCTACTCGGAAAGCTGAGGAGGGAGGATCATTTGAGTCTGGGAGGCAGCTGTTGCAGTGAGTTAAGACTGTGCCACTGCATTCCAGCCTCACGATAGAGCCAGACCTTGTCCCACAACCCCCTAAATAAAGAAAACGCAGAAATTAACCACGTGTGGTATGTGGTGATGGTGCATGTCTATGGTCACTACTCAGGAAGCCGGGGTGGGAGGAATGCTTGAGCCCAGGAGGTTGAAGCTGCAATGAGCTAAGACTGTGACACTGTATCCCAGACCAGGTGACACAGCGAGACCCTGCCCCCACCACACACCAAAAAAAAAAAAAAAAAAAAAAAAAAAAAAAAAAAAAAAAAAAAAAAAAAAAAAAAGGAAGAAAGAAGAAAACACTGAGGCAAGCTATAATGTGGAAGAACCATGAAAACATTATGCTGAGTGAAAGAAGCCAGACACAACTAGTAGAAGAAACACCCAGAATAGGCACATTTACAGAGATAGGAAGCAGATGAGAGATGACCCCAAGAATGGAGGGAGAGAGGAAACGAGAGTGATTATGGTATGATGAGTAGGAGCTGCTCTTCTGCGGTGAGGAAGATGTTTCACAACTAGACAGAAGCAGCGATGGCACCACGTCGTGAATGCTCCACACACCCCTGAACTGTACACTTTAAAATGGTTAATTAGAAGTGATACATATTTCATCTGAATTGACTGATTGATTGATTGACTGAATCAGTCTCACTCTGTCACCCAGCCTGGACTGCTGTGGCACAATCATGGCTTACTGTAGCCTTGAGTTTCTGGGCTCAAGTGATCCTCTCATCTCAGCCTCATGCATAGCTAGCACTACAGGGGTGCGTGTGCCACCATGCCTGGCTAATTTTTGTATTTTTGGTAAAAACGAGGTTTTGCCATGTTACCCAGGCTGGTCTCCAACTCCTGAGCTCAAGTGATCCGCCCGCCACGGCCTCCCAAAGTGCTGGGATTACAGGTAGGAGCCGCTGTGCCCAACATCTGATTTTTTTAAAAAGGGATTTTGGGCTGGGTGCAGTGACTTGCATCTGTAAGCCCAACAGTTTGGGAGGCCAAGGAGGATGCATCACTTGAGGCCAGGAGTTCGAGTCCAGCCTGGCCAACATGGCGAAATCATGTCTCTACTAAAAATATAAAAATTTAACCAGGCATGGTGGTGTGTGCCTGTAACCCAACTACTCAGGAGGCTGAAGTGGAAGGATCATCTGAATCCAAAAGGCGGAGGTTTTGGTGAGCTGAGATCATGCCACTATACTCTAGCCTGGGTGACAGAGCAAGACACTGTCTTAAAAAAAAAAAAAAAAAAAAAGGATTGGGATGGGGACTTAGGTTATTGTTTAGATTTAGGCTATAGTAGGAAGTCATTTGTTTATGAAATAATTTTTTTAAAGTTATCAAGGAAATAAGATAACATGCTATGCATATTTGTTAAACAGTACAGACGTGACAAGCTTGGGAAGCTGTGTGCTTCCTTCCTCAAATGTAGAGCAAGCTGCTTCCCTGCAGAAAGGAACCACAGATAGCTCCCTAGTCCGCGACACCAAGAGTGGAAATGATCCCAGGACCTTCTCCGATGGAATTAGGAGAAACGCTGAGGACCAGGGGCCTCATCCAGCTCCTGAGGACTTCATCCAGGGGCCTCATGCCAGGACAACAAGGAGTGGGTCTCCGGGAGCCTGATGAAAACTGCAGTTCAGCCCCAGCGCCTTGACCCCAAGTCTGGAGAGCACGGCTCTGCCACTAATTAGTTGGAGAACCTAGGGTGAGCTCTCAGTGCGCAGTTCACACATTAGTCAACAGAGGAATGTTCTGCAGCCTTCATGTATGGATGAGCAAAGCCGACCTCCACCACTCCAGGCCTGCTTGCTGCCTGGCAATACCACCATAATAAAAATACTATGCAAGCACTACCCCACTTACTGCTCCAACAATCATGTGAGTAAGGGCTATCTCAATCCTATTCACCTATGTTGTGTTTTGCTTTTGAGACAGGATCTCACCCCGTTGCCCAGGTTGGAGTGCAATGTTGCAATCTTGGCTCACCACAGCCTTGAACTCCTGGGCTCCAGTGATCCTGTCACTTCAGCCTCCTTTGTTCAGCCTTCAAAGTAGCTGGGACCACAGGTGCACAGCACCATGCCAGGCTAATTTTTAGATTCTTTGTACAGAAGGGATCTTGCTGTGTCGCCCTGGCTGATCTCGAACTCCTGACCTCAAACAATGCTCCGGCCTCAGCCTCCCCAAGTGCTGGGATTACAGGCATGAGCCAATGCTCCTGGCCTTGATCTCTCTCTTTTTTTTTTCCGAGCTGAAAACGGAAATTCAGAGAGATTCTCACTTGCCAAAGATGAATAAGGCAGGAGGTGCAGGTTAGACACCTAGGTCTGTGTTTTTATTAATGTAAAATTACCTCCCTGTTTATTACTGTCTTTTCTCCTCTCTCCTCCTCTTTTCTTTAACTTTTAGATTCTGAATCATAAAAAGTAGATCACTTACCAGCCGACCCTGTAATTTAAGCTGGGACCACTGGACTAGATACCTCTAAAGGTCCCTCCTAGCCTGGAAATGATGATGATGATGATTTGCTTTTGCTTTTGTTCTGCAATATGCAGCAAACATTCCACCAAGGAATAAATAAGCTAAACTCGGTGAGGTATTTTAGAAGGAAATTATGATCTGGTCTGAAATCAGGAATGCACTTATTATGTTCGTATTTCCTTCACAGCAGCTCGCAGACATCAGTCCAAATATTTTAGCACTGGATAGGTTAGACATAAAACAAAAGATGGGTTTCCAACCCAGGCTGCAACATTATTTTTTGCTTAATGCTTCTGGCCACGTCAAGTAGAACATTCTCATCAAGTGCAATATATACATGAGCTGGGGAGTATAAATCATCCATAATTATAATATCCTTCACCCCAAGAGGCCTTTAGTGTTTCCTTTATAAAAGTTACACAGTTGAGACCGGCACCTTGCTAATAGATTGGCCCTCCCTGAAAACACAATTATGCCACATGCAGGGCTGGAAAGTAGTTTTGCATGCCTGCTGTCAATGTGTGTTTCAGACTCAATAGCCTGCCACGACGGACTTAACTGCTGGCTGCCCAGAAGCTCGGCGAGGAGAGCAGACAGGGGAGGACGGAGCCTGCCCTAGGTGGGCATGGAGCCAGGTCCACCAAGGACTTCTTGGAGAACAACTTGCTGCCCAAAGAATCTGGGGGCCTCAGGGCTTAACTTGCTTTGGGAAAGGCTTGGGGATGCTGCTGACTTCTAACTTCTCCTTCAAAGGATACTCTGAATTGTATCGTGCTCCATGCTCGGTGCTCGGTGCTGGGCATGCGGCACTGCAGATAGGGGCCAAGGGTTGCAGGGGTGTGAGAAAGGCTGATGGCAACACGTGTAGGGTCTGGTGGGAGATACAATGTCAAAGAAGTCTCAAACAACACCGTGGCTTGCAAGAACAGACAGCAGCCGTTCCCGGCCTGGGCCACACGTTCATAGGGAGGTTTAAATAGGACCATCCTCCTTAGCCCCAAGTGAATCTTCTGCATAGCATCACACAGGCTATAATTACGGAAATGAAGTAAAAGTGCTACTTTATTACAGTTAAATGCATGGACAGATAATAATTTCAGAAACCCTGATTTCGCATTTTAAAAAATGCTTTTTAATAACCCACAGAGAAAAAACAAACAAAACAGGTTTTCTTTGCCTCCCATAGGCCTGGCAGGTGGACAAAGGTTATTTCCATCATGGTTTTCCCGCCTGGGCCATCTTTCCAGGTTCTTTTCTACCCATCAAAAGCCCATCCTGACCTGGCAGATACAGGAAGTTGAATATATGGCACAGTGGTGGGTAACAAGGAGATGAGGTGAGATCTTGCCCAAGATCCCCTGAGGACCAAAAAACAGGGAGCTGTAGTCTGTGCGTGGTGACTCATGCCTATAATCCCAGCACTTCGGGAGGTAGTGGCAGGACTATTGATCACTTGAGCTCCGGAGTTCTAAACCAGCCTGGCCAATATGGCAAACCTACCCCGCATCTCTACCAAAAATGCCAAAAAAAATTAGCTGGGCATGCTAGTGCACACCTGGGAGGCTAAGGCATGAGAATCATTTGAATCCAAGAGAGAAGGCTGCAGTGAACTGAGATTGCACCACTGCACTCCAACCTGGATGACTTGAGACCGTGTCTCCAAAAAAAAAAAAAAAAAAAAAGTGGTAGGGAGCTTTCCCCAAGGCTCTCAGGGGTAGCCTGTCTTCATAGAGAAAGTAAGGCCTGACCTCAATGTGGAGACTCTAGGATATAAAATTTCCAGGCATTTTTCTGGGATGCAATTTGTCACTCCTCGATTTGACTAGAAACTCTTTGCAGGGAAGAATTTAAACCAGGTTCATGCCTAGTTTACGCCTGTAATACCAGCACTTAGGGAGGTCGAGGCAGGAGGAACGTTAGAGCTCAGGAGTTCAGGTCCGGCCTGGGCAATACAGTAGGACCAAGTGTCCCTTAAAAAAATAAAATAAAATAGAAATTAGCCAGGTGGGTGTGGAGGCATGTGCCTATAGTACCAGCTACTCAGGAGGCTGAGATGGGAGGTTTACTTGAGCCCAGGAGATTGGGGCTGCAGTGAGCTACGATCATGCCACTGTACTCCAACCTGGTTGACAGTGAGAAAGATGAGAGAAAAGAAAAGAAAGGGAGAAAAGAAAAGGAGGGGAGGGGAAGGGAGGGGAATGGAGAGAAAGAAAGGGAGAAAGAGAAAAAAGAAAGAAAGAGAGAGAGAGAGAAAAGGAAAGAAAACAAAGTAAATAAAGAAGTACAAGAAAGAAAGAAAATAACTTAAGCCTAAACCTCACTAGGACTTTGGTATAGTTATCTTCACCCACCCAGAATGCTGCAATCTCATCCATGTGAGCCCTAGGGTTGGAAAGGATCCCAAGAATTCTGTCCTCATACAGAACAGACACCACATCTCAGTAGCCCTGCGGTCCTCAAAATGTACCTCCCCACCCCAGATCCACATCACCTGGGAATGTGCTGGAAATGTAAATTGCAGAGCTCCGCCCCAGAGTGACTGAGTCAGAAAATGTGGGATGGGAGCAGCAACCTGCGTTTTCACGAGGCCAGCAGGGCTTCTGATGCACCCTCAAGTTTGAGACACTCCACCTCAGAGAGATTACTCCACGTGGGAATTTCGGTTTCAGATTATTCACCTCATTCTGCATGGTATGGAAACAGAACTCAAACATCAACTTGTGAAATAGTAGCAACGATCAACTACGAAGCTAAAAAAGGCAACAGCACATTTATTCACAGGAAGAAAATTTCTCTCTAGAAGAAATGGTCCACAAAAAAGGAATCTTTGAAGAATGTACCTCACTCTGTGAAACGTCTTTATTCTTCTTCTTCCTACTCCCAAGCCTCAAAGTATTGGTGGACCAAGCATTTTGCAAATCTTACACTGTATCTTCGATATCTGGCCATATCTGAAGACCCTCTGTACTATGATATACTCAATAACTTTTCATAAAAGCACTTTACTTAGATTTTTAAAAAGTAAATTCATTTACTGAAAAAGGAGAAAAAATAGATCTTTTCTGTAAGTGGAAACCAAAGTATTTGCTGTAGGTATGCAAGGTAAATTAAGTACTATTAAAAAAACACAGCTATAAATAGCAGGTAAAAAGGGTTGCCTGTCTGCTACGGATTGAGCTTTGTTTCCAGCAAAAGATGTTGAAGCCCTAACTCCTACGATCTGTGAATGAGACCTTATTTGGAAAGAGGGTCTCTATAGAGGTAACCAAATTAAGTCATCATGGGACATAGTTCAATTTGACTGATGTCATCATAAAAAGGGGAACTTTGGACACCAAGAGACAGACATGCTTATTGGCAGAACATGTGCAGGTGAGGGCAGAGATCAGATTGATACAGCTACAAACCAAGCAATACCATGCATCGCCAGCAGCCACCAGAAATCAGGGGAGAGGCATGGGACAGATCCCTCCTCCCAGCCCTTACAAGAAATCAACCCTGCAGACACCCTGATCTCAGGCTTCTGGTCTCCCCAAGTGTGAGACAACACTTCGTTATAGCAGTTCTAGGAAACTAACGCACCACCCAAGGTCTAAGTGTTCAGTCTCCTTCCTCCTCTTTTTTTTTTTTTTTTGAGATGGAGTTTCACTCTTGTTGTCTAGCCTGCTGGAGTGCAATGACACGACCTTGGCTCACTGCAACCCCCGCCCACCAGATTCAAGTGATTCTCCTGCCTCAGCCTCCCGAGTAGCTGGGATTATAGGCGCCCGCCACAATGCCCAGGTGATTGTTGTATTTTTAGCAGAAATGAGGTTTCACCATGATGACCAAGCTGGTCTCAAACTCCTGACCTCAGGTGATCCACCCACCTCAGCCTCCCAAAGTGCTGAGATTACAGGTGTGAGCCACCACACCCGACCCTCCTTCCTCTTTACTAACAGAGATGAGCAAGGAATACAAAAGTATAAAGACTAGCACCAAAGTGAGGTGTTCTCCCGGACAGAAGCGTAGACACAGCAAAGTCAGCTTAAAAGGAAACCGCCTTCTCATTCTGAGATGTAGGATCTGATGGTTCTACTCTGTTACCTTCTCAGGTCTCCTCTCCCCCACTTCAGGAAATATTATTTTAGAGCCACACTGCTGGCTCTGAAGTTGACAAGAACCATGAGCCCTGTAATCCAGGTAGCCTCTAGAAACTGGCAAAGGCAGGAAACTGTATTCTTCCAGAAAACTTCTGGAAGAAATGCAGCTCTGTTAAGGTTTTGGTTTTACCCCAGTAAAGACCATTTTGGACTTCTGACCTCCAGAACTACAAGAAAACGCATTTGTGTTGTTTGAACAATCAACGCGATAGGGGGATGACCCAGCCAGGCATGGAGCGGGGTCCTCGATTTCACCCCAGCATTGAGCCTGGGGACAGAATTCCTGAGATGAAATCAATGTTCTCCTCTTTGTGTGCATGGATGGACAGGGAACAGGAAGGCAGCGTGGGGGCGGGGAATGGAAAAGACGCTCTCTTTGCATCTAAAAAGATCCTCTGTGCCCAAATTCCAAAAAGACTGGAAGTTTGGAGAAAATGCACAAACTGCAAATGTGAATTAATCACCTCATGAGACTCCTCTTAGGATTTCTCTTTTCCCATTTTCTGCTTGAGTCTGCGTTTTCTCCTTCCTGGAGTTCCATCAAATCCCTGCCACCATGCCCAATCTCTCTGCAGTCTCCCAAGGTTTTTGGCTGCCAGGGATGTCTGTACATGACTTCCCTTCCTAAGAAACCTGCAGCCTCCAGAGGTTAAGAGTAATGAACAGGAAGTAAACAAACCAAACAAATACCACCTTCCTTTAAAGAGAGATCTGCCTGCGGAGCACTGTGAGAAATCAGAAATGCCTCACGAAGTTTGCTAAGCAAACAAAAAGCAAATCCTGCCCAAACAGAATTAGCAAAAGAACCGACGTGCAGACAAATGCAGTCACACAAGGGTGGTCTGGGCAGACGGCCCCAACGGCATACTCTGCTTTACATCAAAAGAAGACCACTGGCTGGAGGTAATAAGGAAAGGATCACACTTGGGAGAAAATAACACAAATAAAAGTGGAAAGTAGCAGTCACTGTCACAGACACAAGTTAGCAGGCATGTGCCATGTGTTAGGTATTCAGGATTCCTCGTCTCCTAACCTCACTCAATAACTTCCCCATCCCATTTTGCAGAAGACAGAACAGGCTTGGGGAGACTCCATGTCCCATGCAAGGCCACACAGCTTCTAGGTGGCAGAGCCTGAATGTGAATGCATGTTTGCTATACATAAAGCCATCACACAGATGGAACGCCTCTAAAGAGTATGACAGACAGAATCTTGTCCCCTGCCAAAGATGCCTGCATCCTAATATCTGGAATTTGTGAATACGTCCCCTTGCCTGGCAAAAGAACCTTTGCTGATGTAATTAAGGATCTTGAAATGGAAGAGTTCCCTAGATTATCCAGGGTAATCACAAAATGCCTTATAAGAGGATGAACAGAGAAGGAGGTGTGAGGCTGGAAGTCGGGGCCAGAGTCTGAAGGCCACACCGCTGGCTTTGAAGATGAAAAGGGCCATCAGCCATAATTTGGGTGGCCTCTAGAAAGAGGCAAAGACAGGAAACTGCATTCTCTTATAAAACTTCCACAAGAAATGCAACCCTCCTGACCTTTTTGTTTTACTTCAGTAAGACCTATTTTGGACTTCTGACCTCCAGAATTGCAAGAGAATACCTTTCTGTTGTTTTAAATTACCTCTAAATTGGTGATCATTTGTTACAGCAAAAATAAGAGCCTCCTGAAGAAACGGAGGTCTAAGCACGTTCAGAAGCAGAAGAATGAAGCCCCCAGAGAGAGCGTGTTGGGGGGAAGCATCAATCACGCCAAATTATTGCAGCGGCTACAGTCATGAATGCTTAGCATGTGCCTAGCACTGTTCAATTCTTTATTTATTTATTTATTTATTTATTTTGAGACAGAGTCTTGCTCTGTCACCCAGGCTGGAGGGCAGTGAGTGAAGCGATCTTGGCTCACCGCAACCTCCGCCTCCTGGGTTCAAGCGATTCTCCTGCCTCAGTCCCCTAAGTAGCTGGGACTACAGGCGCATGCCACCATGCTCAGCTAATTTTTGTATTTTTAGCAGAAGCGGGATTTCACCATGTTGGCCAGGATGGTCTCAATCTCTTGACCTCATGATCCCCCTGCCTTGGCCTCCCAAAGTGCTGGGATTACAGGTGTAAGCCACCACACCTGACCAAAATTATTGCATAAACTCATTTGGTCCCCACAACAACCTTGTGAGGCCAGCACAACCATCACCTCCATCTATCAATGGAGTAACCGGGCACAGAGACACTAAGCACTTAGTCCCAGATTGTACAGAAAATCAATGAGGTGAGCAAGGATTGAAGACAAGGCATTCTGGCCCTGGACCCTGCATGGATGATTAGAGCACTCTATTTCTGGAAGAAATAGGATAGGATTCATTAGCCATTTCCAAGTAAGTAAGAGAAGTTCAGCTTGGTGCCAGGCACATGGATAAGACATGGTTGGCACTCTTAAAAGTACCTTGAGCTAGGGGTGGTGGCTCCCTCCTGTAATCCCAGCACTTTGGAAAGCTGACGTGGGTGGATCATCTGAAGTCAGGAGTTCAAGACCAGCCTGGTCAACATGGTGAAACCCCATCTCTACTAAGAATACAAAAAAATTAGCTGGGTGTGGTGGCGCACACCTGTGGTCCCAGCTACTTGGGAGGCCGAGGCAGGAGAATTCCTTGAACCTGGGAGGCGGAGGTCGCAGTGAGCTGAGATAGTGCCACAGCACTCCAGCCTGGGTGACAGAGCAAGATTCCATCTCAAGGAAAAAACAAACAAAACACACACACACACACACACACACACACACACACACAACAGTAGTTTGGGAGGAGAACCTGATAAGTGAGTTGTCAGCTATGAGGTGGAAATATCTTCCTAGAGGACTGAGTGTACCACGGGGACATTCTAGAAGAGGTCCCACCAGACTCCACAGGTGTCAGCGGCAAATCTGAGGTTCCTGGGAGAAAGGAGAAAGCAGGCAGATGGACCCACATCGGGGTTAGAAGAGTGCAAACACGGAGGAACTTGGATGAGCAAGACAGGCCCGAGGCATGGTGAGCGGCTGGATGTGCAGGCCTGCTGGGGCTGCAGGAGGGGATGCCCAAAAGGCTGGAGGAAGGAAGATGAGATGCCAGATCTCAGGCAATGCCATGCTAACAGATGTGAGCTGCAGGGCTGGAAAGAAGTAAACTGTAAGGAACTGAATTGTTTCCCTGCAAAACATGCGTCTATTCTAACCCCCAGTAGCTGTGAATGTGACCTTATTCGGAAATAAGGTCTCTGCAGAAGAGCAAGTTAAGATGAAGTCATTTGGGTAGACCCTAACCCGATATGACCATGTCCTTACTGAAAGGGGAAATACAGACACATGCTCAAGGGGAGAGCTCTATGTATCCATGCAGGCAGAGACCGAGGTGCCAGGAGCACCCATGACTGGCAGCAAACCATCAGAAACTGGCCGGGCGCGGTGGTGACTCATGCCTGTAATCCCAGCAATCTGGGAGGCCTTGGAAGCGGGTGGAATACCTCTGATCAGGAGTTCAGGATCAGCCTGACCAAACTGGTGAAACCCCATCTCAACTAAAAATACAAAATATTAGCCGGGCATGGTGGCGGACGGTGGCCCAAGTAGGACAATCGCTTGAACCTGGGAGGCAGAGGTTGCAGGGAGCAGAGATCAGGCCATTGCACTCCAGCCTGGGCAAAAGGAACAAAATTCCGAAGCAAAACAGACAAGAAACCCAGAAGCTAAGAGAGATGCGTGGGACAGATTCTCTCTCACCGTTTCCAGAAGTAACCAACCCTACTGGCATCTTCATCTCAGACTTCTAGCCTCCAGAATATAAGATGATAAATTCCTGTTAATGAAACCACCTAGTGTGTACTTCTTTCTTAGACTAGCCCCGGCAAACCAACATGGATGCAGTCCTTCTCTCAAGGAGAGCTCGATGCACTATTTCTCCAAGTGAAGCCCTGAGCACTGGGAACAGTGAGGAGATAAATCAGTAAAGATGACTCTCATTGTCAGCGCTACAAATGCTTTGCTTTAGGGGCCATCCTGGGCACTGGAGGATGTTTAACAGCATCCCTGGCCCCTGGCCCATGGATGCCAGGAGAACACACTCCCCTGCCAAGTTGTAAAACAAAGATGTGTACAGACATTGCGAAATGCCCACCGGGAAAAAAAATTACCCTGGCTGAGAATCCTTGGAATACAGAGAAGACAAGGAGATAATAAACAATTATTATTTTTTTCAGTTTAGTTCTGCAAGCCAAGTATGGTGGCTCATGCCTGTAATCCCAGCACTTTGGGAGGCCCAGGCAGGTGGATCACTTGGGGTCAGGAGTTTGGGACCAGCCTGGTCAACATGGTGATATGCCATCTGTTTAAAAATACAGAGCTGGGCATGGTAGCTGGTGCCTGCAGTCCCAGCTACTGAGGACTCCTTGAACCCAGGAGGCGGAGGTTGAAGTGAACTGAGATCACACTACTGCACTCCAGCCTGCGTGACAGAGCGAGACTCTGTCTCAAAAAAAAAAAAAATAGTTCTGTAAATATTTATGGAGCACCCAGCCTACTCTGAGCTAGGCTCTTTGTAAGTACCAATAGTTCAGAGATGAAGAAAGGGTTATGCTGTCCTTGAGATACTCCAAGCCTATCAGGATTTACCGCAGACACTACCAACATAGCCCTTGTTTTTGACTTGACGAAGAAGAAAACCATAAAGAAAAGTTTCTGGAGATTAGAGTGTGGTTATATAAACTAACTTGTTTTTTTTTTTTTAAATGCACACACTGTTATTTCAAATTATTTCAATATAAAGTCCCATTTCCACAGGCCAGAGGCTATTTTGCCATAATTTTCTTCCAGCATTGTTTATCCTGTATTTTTTATGAGTTTCGGTGTTATTACCAAGTTTTCAACAATCATTAGGTAGTGCCTGAGACATAATTGAATACAATTTTATTACCCCAGCCAGTAGACATCAATATTTAATCCTTCTGCTCAGCACGACAATGTATATTTTGGGGGGCTAATAAATTGCATTTTGGGGTTGCCCATAGAATGAGCACCTTCTGCAAATCTGCTTTGATGTTTTTTCCAACGCGCTATTCAATACATCAACACTGCTTGCAGCCCTAAGTGAGGCATTATTTTTTTTTTAATGATAAAGCAAAGCATTCCATCCAAGACAAAGTAGCAGGTGGAGCTGAGCTCACTGTTCCTGATTCTACTAGGCATTTTGCCCAACAAGAGCAAGGCACAGGATTTCTCCAGGATGCGGCAGAGGGACCCCACAGCCTGGCACCTATCAAAGCTCACCTTGGAAACAAGGGCAGAAGGAAGTTGCTGTCACTACAGAGAAAGCCTGTGGACACTCACCTCGCTTCCAGGGATCAGCAGAGATTCAGGGAACAAACATATAGCCCTCAGCTACTAATACCGTAATGCCAAGGAAGCATGTTTGCTAGGCAGGACCAGCTCAGTCTGTCAGCTGAAAATAGCATTTCCTTCCATGTCATGTGAACTTGCCTCAGGCACTCGAGAAATTATTTCTAATACAGATGATCACCGTGCTGTCTTTTTCACCTTTTGGTGGTGTTGGTCAGGGCAATCTTGTTAAAGGGGGAAATTTTGAATAAACAAAAGTCCAATCTACTAGCTCTATGATTTGACGGGGTAACCAAACATCTAAACTTTTTTTTTTTTTTTTTTTTTTTTTTTTATTGAAACTTTTTTTTTTTTTTTTTTTTTTTTTTTTTTTAACAGTTACAGAGACTGTTAGCTAGGAAGAAATGGTTAAAGAATAAGCACTATTGAGAAAAAAAAATGGATAAAGAAAAAAGTGTTTGAACACCCTGCCCAATTGTAAAATGCTAATGCTGCAAAATAGTCTTGTTGGATTTTTCTTGTTTAACAACAGACTCCCAGGGAAGAAAGTTACACCAAGTTTATTAAGTAATTCAATTTTGTACGACTTGAAAAATTCCTCAAACTCTTTTACCATGCTAACAAGCACAGCACCTCTGACAGACTGGCTGCCAGGGAGACGTCATCCCCACTGCTTTTGTTTATCCAGCAAATGGTAGTTTTGTTGTCTGAGGGAATTGGGAACAGGGGAATTTGTAGAAAAGTGTAATAGAGAGAAACTTCACCCAAAGCAGAACAAGACAATTCTCTAACAAAATTAGCCACTTTGACTTCATTCTCCACCAGCTTTCTACAAAAACAAGCAGCATGGGCAGGTGAACAGGCCTTCCCAGCAGGTGCAAAGCAAGGGTCCCTGTGAGTAGAAAACACCAAAGAGAAACCCACAGCAAAAGCAGCTGCTTCCCCAAACAGTCCTCAGATCGAATGCAAATGACTTTTTTTTTTTTTTTTCTGAAAGGGTCTAGCTCTGTTACCCATGTTGGAGTGCAGTGGTGTGATCTCAGCTCACCCCAACCTCTGCCTCCTGGGTTCAAGCAATTCTCCTGCCTCAGCCGTCCCAGTAGCTGCGATAACAGGCACGTGCCACCCCACCTGGCTCATTTTTGTATTCTGAGTGGAGAGGAGGTTTCACCAAGTTGGCCAGGTTGCTCTCGAACTCCTGATCTCAAGTATTCTGCCCGCCTGGGCCTCCCAAAGTGCTGGGATTACAGGCACGAGCCAGTGCACCCAGCCTAAAGATGGGTACATTTCATAAGCCTCCCACTCGCGCCTCACAGAGAACAGATGTAACATAAGTCCCTGAGAATGACAGTCTAGAACATACATGTGCATCAATAGCGCATGCAGTGTGTCAAGATGGAGCTTAAACACACACACACACACACACACACACACAAACACACACAGAGTTTTCATTTCTCCTTTAGAAATGATTGGAGAATGATCTGTACTGTTGTGTGTATGGGTGGCTAATAAGAGCATCAGACTTTCTGCACCTGCTAAGACCTCATGGGAGTAGCTTATCTCTGTACAACCTCAGGTGGGGGCAATTGTAGGCTGTGTTTTGTGACCATGTGGTCACTCCCTGGGATGTGGACCTTGGATTTGTAGATTTGTACCTCTAAATGGCGCCAGCCTCCTTTAATTAGTAAACATCCTCCCTGGCAGTTTGATCTAGAAGCTGTTTGCTCCTAGCCTCACTGCCCTTTCCAAGTAATGAGCTGCATCCCTCTACAGCCTGCCTGATGGGGATGCAATTGCTTCCCTCCTCTAGCTAAGCAGCAGCAGCTCTGAAATGCCCTCAACCCTCTGCTTCTCACTTCTCTTTCAGGCCCTTTTAGTCCCTCCCAGTGTTTGCTCTGCTGCCCTTGAAGACTTTCTAAAAAGCATCTCTTTTTTTAATGCCTTAGGTCAAGAGAACACCTGCTCATCCAAAGGAGAGTCTCCAGGGGCATTTATACAGTTTGACTGAAACCTCCCACCAGTTTCAGAGATAAGTTATTGGGGAGGATCTTTCTGGAATTCACTCCAAGCTCACATCCTATTGAAGTGAAATACACATCATGTATTTATTTTACAGGCACTTAATGACGACTAGACACTAGAGAATTCAAAGCCAGATAAGCAACGAGGGTACAGTTTAGAGATCTTTGGTCATTTTTTTTCCCTTTTGTTTTGAGATGGAGTCTTGCTCTGTCACCCACGCTGGAGTGCAGTTGATGCGGTTTTGGCTCACTGCAACCTCCACCTCTTGGGTTCAAATGAGTCGCCTGCCTCAGCCCCCTGAGCAGCTGGAACTATAGGTGCATACCACCATGCTCAGCCTAAAGTAAAATTTTTGTACCTTTACTAGAGACAGGCCAGGCTGGTCTCGAACTCCCGACCTTGTGATCCACCCACCTTAGCTTCCCGAAGTCTTTTGTCAATTTTAATTGGAGCACAGAATTGGCCTCTATGTTAGAATCTGTGCAACGGCTTCCCACCACTCTTGCTTTATAAGCATCGCCTACCTTACTCCAGGCTGTAAGGGCTGCTGAACTCTCTAGGAACCATCAGCCCTTCTGGCAAACTGCGCTCTCCTGGGTCCAGCTATATTGGCCTCTAAATAGCTTGGGCAAAGCTGCATGAGGTCTCTAGCCCCAGACCTTTGCGATTGGCTGTCCTGCCATCTGAAAGGCTCCTCTCCTTCTTCAACAAGTGAAATCACTTATTCGTGATGGCTTCAGATTTGCCTCCTCCAAGAAGTCCCCCTTGAAGTCCCCGGTCAGGTTGCTCCAACAGATGCTCACAAAACCCTGTTTAATTTCACAGGAGCACTCATCTCAGTTTGAAATTACACATCAATCATGGGGACTGATGCGTAACTATTTTGTTTATGTCCATCTTCCCTGCTCCCTTGTAAGCACTGATAAAGAGGAGAATCTAAATCTTCAATACTTGGCACAAAGTAGGAGCTTAGTCAATGTCCGACGAAGCAATCTATAAATAAATAAACACATGGATGGAAAACAGTGCACAATTTCACGGATAATGTTAAGGCTTTATTTGGTTCTGATGGCATATTGAGTTGAGGGGTTATTTAAAACTTCACATGTATGGAAACAACATCCTCTTTTTTTTTTTTTTTTTTTTTTTTTTT
>NW_016107319.1:4943612-4948814 GCF_001604975.1 Cebus imitator
ATGGAGTCTTGCCTTGTCACCCAGGCTGGAATGCAGAGGCATGATATTAGCTCACTGCAGCCTCTACCTCCTGGGTTCAAGCAATTCTCCTCCCTGAGCCTCCTGAGTAGCTGTGATTACAGGTGTGTGCCACCATGCCTGGCCAATTTTTTTTTATTTTTAGTAGAGACGGGATATCACCATGCTGGCCAGGCTGGTCTTGAACTCCTGGCCTCAAGTGATCCTTCCGCATCAGCCTTCCAAAGTGCTGGAATTGCAGGCATGAGCCAATGCACCTTGCAATACCATCTTTTCTTCTTGAGTCTTCTTAATATCTTTAGGAAGACCTTCCTCTTGATAACTCCAGATATTCACTTGTTTGACAAACTTGAAATTACTGACAGAGTTTTGCCATGAATCCCCTATCAACTAACAGTTTTCCCATTTCAGTTGTAAGGAACACAGTGGAAACAAAAATGGGGCTTCAGTAGAGAAACTGGGAGTTACATGGAATTCCACAGGTTGATTTCCAAAAAATCAAGACATCAAGAACCACATGAAGCAGAACGATGAATATCCCAAGTACTAAAAGCACCACCTACCAAGTTCCAGCACTCCAGGTTTCAAGCATGACACCTGATTTTATGTAGACAAATATACGCTGACATCAAGTATGCAACTTTGTATTTCCATATGTCAGGTAAAGTACAACCTTAAGCACATTCTGAATAATTCATTCAGGCAAAGGTCTGATAAACAGATGTCTGTAATGCAATAGTTCTGAAGGTGCCATTTTTCTGACATAAAAAAAAAAATCCCTGCTTAAAAGCCAGATGGCAAATAAACCCCAGTTCATCACTTAGGCTCGCACGGAGAACTCCAGAACATTTTTCATCAATTCCCACTTTATATATAACACAGTAAATATAACAGTGAAGTATTATGTCTCTTCCTTCTCAATCCATCTCATCCATGAGAGTTAATCTCTGCTGAGTCTGAAGCAGTATTTACTTCAAATAAGCAAACGAGCTTCCATGTAACAAATTATCTCTTTGCAGAAACAACAGAAAATTCTGTATGCTCAACTGTTTTCGCTTATTGAATGTTGCCAGAAACAGATTTTGCAAAAATGTCTATTTTTCCCCCTCAGCCTCTCACAGCATAATTGAGGACTTGAGCATTCCATTACATAAACAAAAGTCTTCTCTGGATTTGCTTAACTACACATGAACTTCTGCATTGAGAGTCAGGGGCTAAAAATGAGTAGCAGGGGCAGACCCAGGCCAAGCACCCTTTGACTTCTTGGGCTCTGGGTTACCGTCTTCTCCAATGGTAGTAGAAACGTCCTGTTCACTGTCTTGAAATTGAACTCTTGGCCTTGCTAGGTGGGGCATTTCCAGGTTGAAACTTCTCTTGACTTGCAGTATTGCTAAAATGAGCCCAGGGAGATGGACGGGCTGATAGACAAGGTCAATAAGTGATTCAGTCCTCACTGGACTGAAGTCTGGTCTTTCCTCTCTACTTTCTTCTTCTCTTATCTTTCTTCTTATATATTTATTGAGTATCTATGTTAGACGCTAGGATGGGAGACATGAATGAGACAGTCTAACGGGGAGCACAGCCTGTCGACAGGAAATTTACAATACTGGGTTAGAGGCACAACTGAGAAGTGGAGAGTGGACAAGCTGTGAACGCAGCACCTGGCTCCACATAACGTCGGTGAATGGGAGGAATGTCAGGAAGTCTTTCTAGTTCTAATGAACGTAACGGGAACCTCTTAACTGCATTCATGCATTCGACAAACGTTTTCATAGCATTTACCATGTGCAAAATGCTGGGGATATAGCAGTTAACAGGACATACATAGCTTCCTGCATTCATGGAGCTCACATGATAGAGAAAAAGACAGACATACTCAACAACCATAACATGTTACGTGGAATATTAGGGATGGCTCCATGTGCTGTGAAGGAAGGAGAGATGGTCTTACATGTAGACAGAAGAGCCCAGTTTACACAACAGATAGGAAAGGCGTGATGGATAAAAAAACATTGACTCTGAGACCTGAGGAAGGAATAGTGATGTTGGTGGGGTGAAGTCAAGAAGGGTGGAACTCCAGGCAGAGGGAGTTGCTGTGACTCTGAGAACACTGCTTGAAAGAAAAAAGACCAAAAAGCCTCTGAAATCATGAGCAAGGGGAGAAGCAGAAGACTGCTCAGAGGGGGGCAGGGCCAGACCATTCAAGGCCGTGCAGAGGTCCTAAGAGCAACTGGAAGCCAGTCACCAGTTTTAAGTGGGGGACAGGGGAGTGGCAGCATAACTAGATTCATTTTAAAATCTTTTTCCTTGATGGGAGCACAGATAGAGATTATAGAAGGATACACAGAGGATTTTGTAATAGCGCCAGTGAGAGATGATGGCAACTTTGAGCAGAATATCAGGGGATGATCTAGAGAAATAAACCGATTGAGTATGAATTTTATGATGGGATGTTTGAACCGGCTTAAATAACAAGTGAATTATTCACAGATACATTCCAATTCATCACACAGGCTCAGCATAAGAACAGGAACAACAGCACCACCATCAACAGCAATAACAAAAGACAAACTCAAATAAGGCTTTCACGTGCCAGGAAACATTCTAAGCATTTTATGAGTATTAGCTCATTTAATCCCCTTGACAACCCTACAAGTTGATGTTATGAGCATCCTCATGGTATAAACAAGGAAGTGGAAGCACAATTAACCTTGATCAGAGCCACCCAGCTATTAAGGCTAAACATAGTTCACATGGGTAGGGTCAGAACATGGGGAAAACAATCTATCTCAAAGTTAACGTCACACCTGGACATGGCCCTAGTATTATTTACTTACAAAATGCTACTGCCGGCCTTTGGTTTCCTCTTGCAACAAAAAGGTTTATATACTTCACATCTATAAATATGATGTCCTTCATTCAAATAAATGTTGAGAGATAACACAAGAGATAGCTCAACCACTATGCATTGAGCCCCCAGGGGTGAGGCAATTTGTAGAGAGAATTCCAACTGATACTTGCCTGATGAGGTAGGAACGAGGGAAAATTTCTCATCTTTGAAATCTCCCCATTTCAAAGATGAGAAAATTGAGGCTGACAGCATTAAGCAGCTGTGCTCAAAATCTCAGATGGCGAGAGATGGAGTTGAAACCGACAACCAGGCGTGTCTGAATACAAACTCATTCCTTTCTCCCCAAGATGGTATAGTAAGCAGACAACTCAGTGCTCCTGACAGACCAACCAAAGACCATGAACTACTAACTGACCATGCAAAAAGTGTAACGCATCCACGCTTGGTGAGAATTTTAAGCCAAGAGGGCCTTGATGCCTAGGCAGAAGAAAAGTGCCTGTTGCTAAATAAAAAATGGAATGCAAGAAAACCCACAAACATACACATGCATACACACATGTAGTATACACACATACACATGGACGCACATGTATTACACACACACTATACACATGGACATGCATACACACATTATACATACACGCACTTGCATATACATATACAAACATATCCACACATACACATGTATCATACACACACTATACACACATACACAAATGTAACATATACACATATGCACACACACACATACACGCACACACACATACACATACATATGTACATTTGCATATGTGCATTATACACACGTACCCATACATATGCACGTATAATACACACATATCCACACATACACACAAACATGTATTATACACATACACACTAACACATGTAATCTAGACATGCATGCATGCACACATTACATGCACACACATGCATGTGCATACATGCACACATGTGTGCATGCATACACACATGCACTTGCATGCAGATATTGTACACACATACCCACAGATACACACGTATCAGACACGTATTATGCACACACACTAACATAATACACACATACACACATGTATTACACACATGCACATGCACATGGATACACACATTATATATACACTTCCACACATACATTATACAGACATACCCACACATACACACATATCATACACACACACATTATACAAACATGCGTACACACATGCACACACATGTATTACACACACATACACACAGGATACACACACATGCATACACCTATTATACATGGACTTACACAGACATACCCACACATACATACATATCAAACACACACACTTACACATACTAACACACATAATGCATACACATACATGCAGATGTAATACACATACACATGTATACACACATGTACACAGATACACGCAGAGCTGCAGTATCTTTCAGAAATCCTCCAGTATTTTAAACATAACCTATTTCTCTTTCTGTTCCTCCCACGGACATGAGAAGTTTATGTACTGTGTAACTGACAGAAGAACTCATGTCCTGTTTCCTTTGTGTCTGCACTTTGTTTTTCAGTTTGTTGTAATAAATCTTTAATATGGACTGAATTATGAATCTTAAATAATTGATAGACCTGATTCCAAATGCTTACAACCACAGCCATATAACAAGCGGAAATGTCAGCGGCTGGGCTGCGCTCAATACCCTCACATTCTCCAGCGTTCACCTCTGACTCCTCTCCTCATCCCCCTCCATCAAAGGGGAAGCTATGCTCTGAGAGGTCATGACAGGGCAGGGAGCAGAGGGCAGCTTGATGATGGCTGGTGATCACAGCTGGAGTCACAGCTTGATGCTGAAGGGGCAGCCATGGGTGCAGACTCCACAATGGACTGGGAACGTTCTTAATGCCGTTGGCTGCAACCTCAATAATTATGCATGATTTGGCAAAATGGACATGGGTCCTGAACATGCTGTGGAATTTATTCATTCACCTCATTTTGATGGAATGACTACCAAGTGTCAGGCATGATATGAACACCAAGAAAAAGCAAAAACCTGGTCTGGTCTCTCGTCCATGTAGAGCCTGTAGTTTAGTAGGATTACAGAACTTAAGTAAAAAAAAAAAAAAAAGTACAATGTAACGCAAATGTAGGATTTGTGTTAAAACCAGCAAAGGAAAAGAAGTGGCAATGTAAGCACCTATAACACAGGGATCCAACCCGTTTACACAGAGGGTGGTGGGTGTCGGAGAGATGGAAAGGGCTCTAGGGAATTTGGGACATATGGTATGAAGGGATACAGATGGACAATAAGCTTGGAAACTACAGCGCTATCTAAGCCATGTTAAGGAC
>NW_016107319.1:4949579-4960627 GCF_001604975.1 Cebus imitator
GACTTTCTTTGCTTTCTTTCACCAAATGCATTTTTTTAAAAAAGGCACCTAAATTCCCTAATCATTTCTCACCCCTCTTCCACTGATTTTTATATTACCTGCACTCTGCTTTCTGTCCTATAAACTCATCTGAGCCTATGATCTAAAATGCTGCCACATCCCAGGTACATTTGCTGATCTGCACTCTCTTGGGAGCAATCCACAGACCTGGCATTGAGAGAGCATCATTTACCAGGCACTTTCCTAACACAACGACCACAGCAGCACTTACACGGCACTGATGATGCCCAGGCACTGTCCTAAGTGCGTCTGAAATGCCCTCTCAAAATTACACAGGAGAGAATGAGACCGTGTCACTTGCAACGACATAGATGGAACTGGAGCTCATTATGTTAAGTGAAGTAACCCAGGCAGAAAGACAAACATCCTAAGTTCTCACTTATTTGTGGGACACAAAAGTCAAAACCATTGAACTCATGGACATAAAGAATAGAAGGACAGTTATCAGAGGGTGGGATAGAGCAAAGGAGAGATGGTTGATGAGCACAAATAAAGTAAGATATACCATTTGATTGTACAACAAGGTGGCTACAGTCAGCAGTAATTGTGTATTCAAATATAAAGGATTTTTTTTTGGAGACAGAGGCTCAAACAATATAGTGCAGTAGTGGGATCTCAGCTCACCACAACTCTCGCCTCCCAGGTTCAAGCGATTTTCCTGCCTCAGTCTCCAGAGTAGCTGGGATTACAGGCACCCACCACCAGTGCCAGCTAATTTTAGTAGTTTTAACAGAGATGGGGTTTCAGCATGTTGACCAGGCTGGTCTCAATCTCCAGACTTCAGGTGGTCTCCTGCCTCAGCCTCCCAAAACAACAGATACCCCATTCTTCATGATATGATTATTTCACAATGCATGCCTATCTCAAAACATCTTTGGTACTCCAGAGATATATACACCTACTATGTACCCACCATAATTAAAATCATTTTACAAAAAGATTACATAAGAGGAGGAGTACCATCATGATCTTCATTTTACACATGGTAACCCTGATCCCAAGAGTTTTAACGAAATTGCTCCAAGTCTCTACTGGGTAAGTAGCAAAGGTGGAATTTCAACCCGTCTTAGGCCTGATCCCTCATAGTTCAAATGTAGTCCACTTTTGCACATTCTCCTGAGTATCCTTTAATATGCCTTTACTTCTTCTATCAGGTACTTCTGCCTCCTTTCCACAAAACACTGGCTTTATCAAGGATCTATAACTCTCCAACTTTTTCTCCTCTTCTTCCTCCTTTTAAAAACTTTTCTGAACAAAGATCCTTCCTCTTCTCAATCATATGCAGTTGCCTTGTAGAGGTCATGGGAGGGATGGACAGCTTGTTTTCCAGCAGGGAATAGACATATAATAACAGCTAGTGGCTGAGGCAGAGGAACAGGGTAGACCAGTTCTCCTACCCATCCTGAGTCCCATTTCGTAGTTAGTAAATCACTGTTAATGGGACCAGTTTTGTATTTTTTTTAGAGCTATCCAGGGGATTCTGGGAATGAGGAACCACTGGGTATATGCATTTGGTCGCTGAGGTTTGGACTTGTCCTTTGAATTGTCTATTGTCCTAAAAGGAGAGGATTTTGTTAATATAGACCTTTTTTGATGTGCTGCTTCTCTGAACTGAACTTCTACAGAAGAGAGGACCAGGCTTTACTTCTTTATGTCATTAGATTATTTTAGTTTTTTAAAGATATATTTATGTATAGCCAGAGTTAATGGAAGGATTAACCAGACTGACATTGTTTAGTGATCATTTTCAGAGTCTCTGTTGGTTCTTGAAGGGCGTATGTTGCAAATTCTAGACAGAAAACATTTGGAGACAGTGAGACATTTAATTTTAGCCGAGAGAGCCACATGTTACTTACGAAACATCCGCTTGAGAACTGTGGTAGAGAATTAAACCCGACATGTCTTATGCTGGGCTACTACCTAAACTAATAAACAAAATAAAATCACAAACACAGGGAAAATGGCTTTTAAAGATAACACAAAAAATGAACCAAACCGATGCAATCTGGTAGTAACTATTTTACAAAATTTTAATTCGTAAATATTTTAGCGAGGTTGTGGGTCTCAGTTTATTATTTATTTTTCTCTAGCCTGCTGTTAAAAAGTGAGAGAAATGGTCAGTTTCGAAGTGTCATGAAATTGCCCTGAGAGCCCCAAATGGGGCAAGTGTTTTCAGAAATACTTCTCATTTAGGGCATACACTTTGGAAGTACCTCTAGTTCGGATGCAGAGAGGGCGTGAACAGAAACATGAGACACATTCCCAGAACTCCAACCAAGAGATGACAAAAACACAAATTCGGGAAGGAGCTCTCAGAGTTGGAGAAGAGCTGCCACTGGGGCTGAATGAAGCAAGAGAGGATCCTTCCTTTCACCCATCCATAAGGCTGACCCTCCAACTCATGCGTAACACACGGCTATCTAGGGGATCTCAAATGCACATCAGACCACCCCTTGGAAATAGAGACATATTATGAAATTGTGTTGAACTAACCAGCGCTGTCTGTGACAGAAAATGCAAAAATGATGGATAGGATGGTTACCTGGAAGGAAGAAAAAGGAGGAGAGACACACAGAAAAGACAGATAGGTAGCAATTATCTATCATTTTCTCTATCAATCTTCTGTGTATGTTTGTATCTATCTGTCTACCTCTCAGCCGATCGATCCAGTATCTATGTATCTACCTACCTACCTACCTACCTGGTAATGCAAGGGGAGAAAACCCATATAAAGAGCTGTCTTTTGAATATGAGAAGACATCACAACACTTGGTTAACTATCACGTTCTCTCTGTTCATTCTCCAGGTCAGCTTGCTCCCTCTACGTATGACAGCTGACCCTATCAGACTACCTAAACTATTTCCCAAACAGTTCATTCTACTGGCCCAGCAGTATTAAGCATATTTGTGTTAGTGATTATAATTTTTAGATACCTTTAAAGAATACTTCACACCAGATGATACACGCATTTTGGTCTTCATGATAAACGCAAACGAAAGTTCATCAGAAATTACAATGAAAATATATTTTAGTTTCCACACTGATAAAGTACAGTTCCAGCCTGTTGTCCTCTTTTTGTCTTTATATAAAAACTGGAGAGGAGAAAGCTGAGGTTCTTTGGGGTTTAAATTCACTTTGGGCCTCACGGACTTGGTTTGATTTGGAACTCTACTCTATGAGCTCAGCACAGATGCCTGGCTGTTGATACTGACAAGGGAGTTCTCCATCATACAGCTACTCTAATTCAGGTTTAAAAGAAAGATCTTTTGATGAATCAGGCAGTTTCTGTAAAGGCATGGTACAGGCATAAAGAAAGGCTTCTTTTTATCTTGTGCTTTTGCGACTTGATCGTGTATTTTTAGATGACCTATATGAATTTTATCTCTAGGGGCCTTCTTACTCTACACCCAATAATCCAAGACAAGAAACCAAACTTTGCACGGTGTTCTTCTGGGAGAACATGTGGTCCCTCCACAGTCATTTGCTTCCCCATGAGCTTGTCTATTTCCTGTAAACTCGCCCCAGTGCATACAGAACAGGATGATAGAGCTGATTCGAAGGCAATTCATTCTGCAGAGGGTGAGCCCCTGAGAATGCAATCTAGGAGGCCCAAGTGAGGGGGCAGTCTTTTACGAGTTACGTGAAAGATCATGTATTCGGTTGGTGCAAAAGTAACTGTGGTGTTAGCAATTAAAAGTAATTGTAGTCGTTGCAATTAAAAATAAAAGTATTTCAGAGCAAAAGTAGGAGCCAGCGCCACAGGCGACAAAGACCAAGGAACAAAGACTGGGAGGGAGCATTGAGAAATGAGCAGAGACAGAAATGAGGCAGATGAGGGGGGACACAAAAGACACTGAAGCAGAATAGAGAGACAGAGACAGAGGAGCTTCGAGGGTGTGCATTTCTGACATTTCTGCTTCCTAGCCAATTCCCAGTGCAATCTTGGCTCACTGCAACCTTCATTCCCCAGGTTCAAGTGATCCTTTTACCTCAGCCTCCTGAGTTGATGGATTACAAGTATGCACCAGCATGCCCAGCTAATTTTTGTATTTTTACTAGAGTCAGGGTTTCACTGTGTTGTCCAGGTTGATCTAGAATGCCTGACCTCAAGGGATCCACCCACCTCAACCTCCCAAAGTGCTGGAATTATAGATGTGAGCCACCGTGCATGGCCTCAGTGTTTGGATATTTTAAGATATTTTCTGAGTCTTCTTAAAATAACCTCCTTTTCAACTGAGTTATTTTTGGAGAGATCCAGTACCTTATAGTCAAAGAGCCTTGTCTAAAATACATTTGTTACAAAGTGTTACTGTCAAAAACTTGAAGAAATGATGGGAGTTTTGCTTGGCCAAAGGCCATTCACTTTGCATAAAATTACCAAGGAAGAGAGTGCAAAGGAGGTCTCCAATCACCAACCGAGGGGCTTAGGAACTTGAGTAAGAGTTAGTTTGCTATAAAGAAATGAGGAAATGTCATCTATGTTGTCCACCTGGAAACCCTACACCAGTACAATAGAAAATTCTAAGGAGGCAACACAGAAGATTATTTTTTTTTAGGGCATCAGTAAGCAGGCTCAACATGCAAATGGTTAATACAAGCAGTCACAGCTCCTTATCAGAAAATCGACTCGCTGGAAAGAAAGGAAGGGAAAGAAGAAGCGGGGTTGTTTTAAAAGTAGTCCTGGCCTTGCTGTCCACTAAGCAGGTGTCACGGTATCACAGGCTGACCCTACGCTAGGCTGTCTCAACCTCCACTCTATTTTGGGCAGCAGGAATTTGCTGAGACATTAGACTGAAGACAGACTGCACCTTCATGGAGTTCTGCCTTTCACGTTCTGATGAATAAAAGTAACTGTTAAGTATCTTCAAGGAAATCGTTGCATTAACAATTTGTTAAAACTTGTAGCGATTAAGGAAGTGAACGCTGCTAACTTCAGTGATTTGGAACAATGGTGCTGAGGAATGCTGTGCCCCAAGCACTGGAAAAAATTAACCATCACAAACTAATAAATAAGGCAGGATTGGGGAGTTTCTGTAGCTGATCTCTCTTTTCTCTCTCTCTCTCTCTCTCTCTCTCTGTGTGTGTGTGTGTGTGTGTGTGTGTCTTTACCAATATGGTAGTGTTAGGTAGAAAAGGCAAATGGGTTTCTGGGTTTTCAGAATTGGGCAGACCTATATTTATTTAATGCCTGTATCTTACATCGACTAGCAAGTTGATTAACTACTCTAAGTTTCATCTTCTTCATTAGAGATAATATAGCCCATCTTTCTAAGTTGCTGTAAACAGTAGTTCTTAGAGATTTAACATGCTAGCAGGATTCCTGGTTTATATTCTACCATCTGTAGCTTCTATGAATACTGTTGCCAGCATTATTAATAATAAAAATGGATACACTGGCACCCGTAACGGAACACATCAGTATGCTTTAATTGAAAGTCACTAATGAATGAATGGATGTTGAAATGATGCCTGGCTGGTGTCAACAATTATCAAAGGATGGGGAACATAAAGAGAAACCAGACGCAACTACTGTCCTCAAAAAGTTCATAGTCTTCAAGGGTCCAAGACAAAAGAGCCAGGTGAGTCCAGACAAATTCTAGGGAACACTTACAGGCAAGCAAGAGTGTGTTCAAGTTTCTCACTTCAGGCTCACTTCATACCCTTGACTTCATCCCTCCTATTTAGAGCTCTACTGAGTCGCTAAGTGTTCTTTTCACCCACACAAACGGTTCCAGTTACTTCTCACACAGGACAGAGGGTGGGTGGAGTAGGTTAAAGAAGTTTAAATCAGAAGGTGACAGTGAATATAGGCACTCTCCTTCTTCTCCACTTGGAATGTGCTATTCTTAAGGAAATCTCAGCAAGCTGGGCACAGACAAGATGGAGATTAATCTCTAGATAGCAAGGAAAGACTGTTACAAACACCAACACAATAAACAACCACAGCAATGATTCCTATCACTTTACCATCCTCACAACCCATTCAAACATTCTTTGGATTTTTTTTTTTTTTTTTTTTTTGAGACCGAGTCTCCCTCTGTTGCCCAGTCTGGAGTGCAGTAGCGCAATCTCGGCTCACTGGGAACTTACACCTCCTGGGTTCTAGTGATTCTCATGCACCAGCCTCCTGCGTAGCTGGGATTACAGGTGTGCGCCACCACGCCAGGCTAATTATTGTACTTTTAGTAAAGATGGGGTTTCACCGCGTTGTTCAAGCTGGTCTTGAACTCCTCACCTCAAGCAATCCACCCACCTTGGCCTTTCAAAGTGCTGGGGTTACAGGTGTAAGCCACCATACCCAGCCTCTTTGGGTTTTCATAACAACATTTTACCGTACCAAAAGGCTTACAGTAGTATTTCTCTAAAATTTTTGCCATACCTTCATGTTTTGACATTTTTACCTTATTACCTATATTATTTATTTTTCTTTCTCCTACTCATGATACTAAACACAATTTATTTTAAAAGAAAATCTGTGAAATCAACTTCTGGTATAAATAGGACACTACTATTATTAACCATAAATGGTAAGCAACTGTATAAATATAAGCATATTGGTCTCCTGGAATTCTAGTTATTACAGGTATCCAATGAAATATATGGCTATGAGAAATTGTTTTGAATGCTATGCAATGTGTTAAAACTGAAAAAGAAAAAAAAAAACTTTTCCACCCTATGATTCAATCTTGTTTACTGCTGTTTCTGTGGACCACCTAAAAGAAACTTATAGACCTTCTAAAATCTCGCCCATCCTTTGAAAAATGCTGGTTTTGACCACTGCAGTGCCTATTCCTAGATTACACAAAACAGTTTCAATACAGCTCATCAAGAATTTGTTAAACAATGACAGGGTGTTGGATTACAAGGTGGGAGCTGGTGGACTGAGGATGGGGTTACAGATACGGATGGGCACACTTCCTGTCCTCCAAACACTCGGAAATTAGTTGGGAATTGCACATGTACATGTAGCAAATACCATCATCACTCAAGACACAGTAAGTTACACTGCACTCACGAAGACCCCAACACACAGCTCAAAATACATGCCGATTTTCCCACTTGCTAAAAGCCCATTTCTCAGAGTTATCTGTTCCACTTTCTTTACTCTCTGGAGCTCCAAGTTGACAGAGTTGCCATAGTGAGATAGCAGTGGCCTTACTGCAGAGGGAAAAGAGATCAAAATGAGGCACAGGCACACTCTTACATTTTCCACTTGAAAGTGACATCTATCACTTATGCTCACAGTTCATTGGTCAAAGCAAGCCACGGGGCTAACAGGACAAGAACGGGGTGGGAGAATAGATTCACTTTTGTGGAAAGGATCAGTGGGAGAGATGGTTCACAGAGCAGCCAATATTTCCAGTAAGAATATGACCTACCGAATATTACAGTAATAGAATGGAGATTTGAACTCAGGTTTTTTGGAATTCTTGTCTACTGTGATACCCCGCTAACCGAACTGCCTCTTTAAGGGGAAAAATACAGTAACATTTGAGGACACATGCACTTCTCTGAAGACTATTTGCAATCTAAGTGGAAGGGCAGGCTTAAACAACAGAAAAGTTGTTTTTTATGTATCCCCATACCTACAGTAAGTAAGTGACTAAAGGTTTCTACGTGCTTGGTGATAGAATGCATTCAGAAGAATGAATTCAGATGTTAAAATGTTTCTTTTGTGAGCAGGTGGGGATAAAGAGAGGATGAATAATGGGTATAAATTACAGTTTTTAAAAATAATGGGTGCAAAGTAAGATCTAACGTTTGGTAGCACAAAAGAGTGACTACAGTCCACAATAATTGATTGTATATTTCAAAATAACTAAAAGACTGGAATTAGATTGTTTCTAACACAAAGAAAAGATAAATGGTTGAGGCAATGGATACCACAATTACTCTGATGTGATCCCACTGTACACTTATATCAACATATCACGTGTACCCTGTAAATACATATATTTATTTTGTATAAAAATCATAAAAATATAATTCCTTGGTTAATCTTTTAACCAAGAAATGAGCTCACAGAGTAAGGCTACTGTCTCCTCACCAGGGGCTTGCTTCCCCGGCTTTTTACTAGGATCTTAAAATACAGGAGACATCTGGGTCAGAAGTAATTTAAATACTGACCTGCAAGGAACAGCCTGATGAACCAAAAGACCTCTAAAATGCATTTCCACCCCTACGGACACAGTATTTTACCCAGAGGACAAATAGCAAATAAAAACAATGTGGAAATAAAATTTCTTGGGTAGACAGAGAGTGCAATTGCAAGGGAATTTAATTTCCCCCTGAACCGAAAATGAAACCCAAGACAGTAAGTGACTATATAAAGAGAACATTGCTTCCTAAGTGTTGACATCAGTAAGCTCTTTCTACTCCAAGTTTGGATTTTCACAGAAAATTGAAAAAGTTTTCAAACAGCTTCAGTTCTTCATTGTATAATGCCAACTGGGTAACTGCCTGGAGAGAGGGACTTAGGCTGGCAGAAACACAAACCCATAAAGCACTGTCCCTCGTTTTCTTTTGATTTCTTTTTATTGGTTTTACAAAACTTAATTATTTTTTGGGTAAAGAAATAAAATGTTCAAAATGTCACAACTACTGCCTACTGTTCTTAGATTCTAAATAAAACATGTCCTCCAGGGAAATAAGTGTAAAGCTCATGAGGCTCATTGAAAAATTTACACTAATTACCTAGGAACATCTTCCCCAAATCAGACACACAAGCAAACACCTCAAATCAATCACCCAAACAAAAATCCCAAACAGAATAGGAAGTAGTGACAAAAATGATGAGCACGGGCCAGGTGTGGGAGCTCACACCTGTAATCCCAGCACTTTGAGAGGCCAAGGAGGTCAGGAGTTCGAGACCAGTCTGGCCAACAAGGCAAAACCCCATATCTACTGAAAATACAGAAATTAGCCCAGTGTGGTGGTAGATCCCTGTAATCCCAGCTACTCAGGAGGCTGAGGCTGGAGAATCGCTTGAACCTGGGAGGCGGAGGTTGCAGTGAGCCGAGATCGTACCAGTATACTCCAACCTAGGCAACAGAGTGATATTCCGTCTCAAAAAAAAAAAAAAAAAAATTGATGAGTATGGAAAGACAGCAAAAACAATAATAAAACCCTTCTAAAACTAGTGTTACTAACTTATTGAAGACCTCTATGGTGATGTGGCAGGATCCCCGAGAAAAAATATGCGTATATACATTTGTGCATCTATAAACAGATACAGAGAAATCATCTAATAGACATAATTAATGATTCCAGGGACAGAAAAAGCCAGAAAAGATGATGCAAAGTTTAGGAAACCAATCATTAGTTTTCAGGGAGACTGGAGATGCTGCAATCATATACTGTCCGCTTCTTGAAATCACAATGAACCCCTAAGACGAGGGTGAAATGTCAACTTCTCCGTTTACTTTACTCAGTAACACCTGTCCCATCCCCAAAGCCCTTTATAATCCCACCATACTTTGAAACATCTTCACAGGTAACACAGTTCTCAAACTACAGGTATTCACCACTCTATAGTCTTCTTCCCAGTACTAGAATTAGAGATACAGGAGGAAGAAGTGCAAAACGGTACAATACAAACAGTAACAAGAACAGCCAAATCTACAGAAACAATGTAAAGGAGCTTCATGAGTTTGGTGAGGGACATGATGACTTTGAAGCTGCAGGGAAAATCCAACTTGGAGAATATAACCAAGTAGGCAGACTCATCAGCATACAGAAGCTAATCAAAACACAGTAGTTTCTTTTTTCATTTTGTCTTATTTTAAATTGATGATAAGGAAACAGTTTTGCTTCCAGAGACACCTGATCACACAGGCTAACTGAGCTAATGCAATAAAATTTCAGAAACATCTCTTTCATATTTGCTGTATTTCACTGATTATAAAGCAAACATTTCTTCACATTTTCATTTTCTTTCTCTTTGTTTTTCTTTTTTGAGATAGAGTCCCATTTTGTTTCCCAGGCTAGGGTACAGTGGCACAATCTCGGTTTTCTGCAACCTCCACCACGTGGGTTCAAGCAATTTTTCTGCCTCAGCCTCCCCAGTACCTGGGATTCCAGGTGAGCACCACCATACCCAGTTAATGTTTTTGTATTTTAAGTAGAGACAGGGTTTCACCATGTTGGCCATGGTAGTCTCCAACTCCTGAACTCAGGTGATCCACCTGCCTTGGCCTCCCAAAGTGCTGGGATTACAGGCATGAGCCACCACGACTGGCTGAATTTTTGGATTTTCAGTAGAGACAGGGTTTCACCATGTTGGCCAGGCTAGTCTCAAACTCCTGAACTCAAGTAATCTACCTGCCTCAGACTCCCAAACTGCTGGGATTACAGGGGTGAACCACCACGCTGGGCCTACATATTCATAGCTTGGTAACTGGAATGCCTTCTACAATCAGTAATGGGATAAATTTATTTGGTAACGTTTTTCTTGATGGTGACACACATAAGATGCTTCACTGAACACTCAACAGCATCCTTGATGCATGAAATTTCGTTAATAACTTGCATTCTTCTCAAGTCCATGTGGTTTATGATTCTTGACAGCAAAGAAATCAAGAGAAATCATTTAATTTTATTATTTGGTTAATAATGTCAACACTCATTCTCCAGTGTTGCATTGAGTAAATAGGTCCCATTCTTTGAATTTCTTTTAAATAAAAATTGCATGACTAAGGCTGGGTATGGTGACTCACACCTGTAATCCCACAACTCTGGCAGGCAAAAGTGGGTGGATTACCTGAGGTCAGGAGTTCGAGACCAGCCTGTCTCAAACTGGTTTTAGTAGAAACCCTGTCCCTACTAAAAACACAACAATCACCTGGGTGTCGTGGCTCGTGCCTGTAATCCCAGCTATTCAGGAGGCTGAGGCAGGAGAATCACTTGAACCTGGGAAGCACAGGTGGCAGTGAGCCAAGATTGCTCCACTGTACTCCAGCCTGGGCAATAGAGCAAGAATCCATCTCAA
>NW_016107319.1:4961397-4973371 GCF_001604975.1 Cebus imitator
AGTAGCTGGGACTATAGGTGTGTGCCACAATACTCAGCTAATTTTTGTATTTTTAGTAGAGACGGTATAGCCATGTTGTCCAGGCTGGTCTCAAACTCCTGGCCTCAATCCCCAAGTGCTGGAATTACAGGCATGAGCCACCACACCTGGCTAGTTTAGTTTTTTAACAATAATTTCTCCAAAATGGGGGTAATAAAACATATTTGAGGTCTTGTGATAACGTAGGAGATGATGTGCATGCAACACATCATAAATACAGCTCCTTGCAAACAGTGGGTGCTTAACACCTTGCAGCCACTAGTAAGAAGAAGAATAGTCTGATCCTTAAAGGCAGAGGCTTTGCTTTCCTCACTCCTTTTGTAGACCTGTGGTTACTCGCAGCGACTGCGGGCAAAGCAGCTGTTGTCAAGTGACTTTGGAACAAGATGCCAGGTCCCCGGCCCCGGTTAATCAAGGCTCAGGGCTGCAGCTGGGTGGCAGTACCCAGAGTTCGGAAAGCTGGACACACACTTACTGTCGGGCTGCCTGGGCCCTGGGCTCTGCAGCACGGCTGATTGTCCAGGAGCCAGCAAACCTGCCCCGTGAACAGAAGGGGCCTCAGAACCAGTTTCTGTCTGCAGTAGCTCCTCTTGGTCCAGCGTCAGGCACCTCTCTTCCTCTGCAGCTCCTTAAAGGTGCTTGCATAACACAGCAGCCACCCCTCTGCATGGGATGCCCAAGAGGATGAGTTTGTCAGGAGATTAAAAACGCCCCCTCCTTGTGTGCAACTCCCCAGTTTTCATGATGCCCCCACCTGCTCTGCACTTGGGAACTCAGCAAGAAGCAATGTCATTTGTACCGGGGGTAAAGATGTTCCCCTCTACCTTAAGTCTCAGCTTTTATTAAAAACATTTAACATTTTGGCTACTATGAAGGACATTAATTCCTAGGGGGGAGAAAGAGGAATAAAGAAGAAGAAGAAAAAAATACTCTTCACTAAAACATGCGTTTCAGCTCACATCTATAAGGACTATAGAAAACTTTTGGACTCTATCATTCTTAGAAACTATTTTATCTTGTATTTGAACAGCCTGGATGTGGGAGGCAAGGTTTCAATACTTACACAAAGATAGAAATCTAGCTTTGAGATCTGAACGCAGAGTAGAACAGCTTGAGGGTGTTACTTCAATATTTTCCCTTAAAGGTAAGTGGAGCAGTTACATATGGCGATCTGCCTTAGGAAGATCCCTTTACACAACAAGTTAAAAGTAAATATTCTTACAGCTAGTGAAATCAAATAAAAGCTCTTCCAATGTCCAAGAAGCAACACATTAATTAAATGGATTGGGTTCTGAAATCTGTGATCTTAAAGGCTGTGATTTACTTGATTACATGCTTTTACAAACAAAGCTGCCTTATTAACTTACTCAAATTCCCAAGGACTCCGACAAAAAGCAGCATTAAGCAAGCAAGAAGGTGGTCTAGGACAATTTAAAACATAAAATCCAGAGTGTAGAAAAGTGAGATTTCTAATCTAAGTACTTTCTTTCTATTGCTTGGGTTCAGAACATAAAATGTATCTTTAATATAAATGGCTACATCCCCACCTCTGCCTTAATGATCTGCTTGATATATACTGTAGCCATTCATACTAATTACATCATTAATAATGGTTTCTTTGAGAAGCCATCTATGAATACAGCGATGTCAGGAGACATATGAGTCATCTAGAATATCTGCAGATTGGCCTTAAGAATTCAGAATCTCACCTTTAGAAATGGCAATTTATTGATTGCTAAAACAAAAGGGGAAGCTGCTGAAGACATCCCAGTCCAATTTTCATAACTCCTGGTAGGTATAATGGAAAGCAGGAGTGGGGCAGGAAGATGGTGGTTCACTCCTGGGAGTGAACATAAAGCCTCTGAAAATGGGCAAAGAAACAGAACGGGTACCCTCAGGAATGCCACTTGCACCCTGGTCTTGTGTTTCTAGCTTGCTAAGGAACTTGCCTCCTTGGCTACCCTAGATTATGTTACACTCCAAACCTCCCAGACTGAATGGTTCCTATGCAAACGGCTAAGGGGCACCTGCCAAGTGTCAGACGCTGTGCTGAGGACTCTATATACATGACCTCATTTATTATGTATTTATTTATATTGAGAACAGTTTAACTCTGTCACCAAGGCTGGAGTGCAGTGGCGGGATCTCAGCTCACTGCAACCTTCCCTGCTCCCGGGTTCAAGCGACACTCCTGCCTCAGGTACATACCACCATTCCCAGCTAATTCTGTATTTTTAGTAAAGATGTGGTTCCACCATGCTGGCCAGACTGGTCTCGAACTCTTGACCACTAGTGATCTGCATGCCTTGGCCTCCCAAAGTGTTGTGATCAGAGGCATGAGCCACCACACTCGGCCACACATGATCTCATTTAATCTTCTCAGAGATCCCTGTGGTTGTATGGAAGAGCATAATTAAACTACTTGATTCTACCAGTTGGGAGGAGAGAGAATCAGAGAGGTTAAGTGACTGAACTGCAATTATGCGGCTCACTGCTAAAAGTAGCCCAGAGTTTAAACAACAAGAATGAGATCCAGTGCACAGGGTGTTCTTCCTCTTCATCCTCTGCCCTCTCCAAGACTTTTCCCTCTTCCCACAGTGGAGACTGCAAATAAATTGCCCACAGTTGCTGGACAGAGGGGCCAGGAAGAGAGCAGCTAGAGACAGAATTGATGAGGCATCTAAGACCATCAGCAGCCTTGATTTTCCTGCTAAATAATTTACATCTTAACCTGCAGGGAATAGGGGGCCATTGAAATATTAAACAGCAAGACTGACATCACCATTTTTTCAGAAACTAAGTCCAGAGACTTTGGTGATTTTAATTTTTTTTTATTTCTCCTTTATTTCCAATACATACCCAAGTTCCCTTCTTTTTATACTATGTCAATTAACCAGTAGCAGCCTGCATCTGAATCCTGTTATACAGCAACTATGGATGTTTAACTTTTACTACATTTGTTAAGATTTTTGAGCCTCAGTTTCCTGTTCTGTAAAATAGGGAGCATAAAAGTATTCATTATGTAGGCTACCTTGAGGCTCAAGTGAATGATGGTATACAAGCTTATGTTTGCCTTATGGTAAGCACCCAGTGTGATGTGCTAAATTGTTTCCCCAAATTCATATGTTGAAGTCTTAACCTCCAACATTTCAGAACGTGACTTTATTAGAAAACAGAATCTTTAGAGGGAATCAAGTTAAAATGAGGTCCTCAGAGTGGGCCATAAGCCAGTATGACTGGTGTCTTTACATGAGGAGGAGCAGGCACATGTGGACACAGACATACACAGAGGAAGAGGATGTGAAGATGCACAGGCTCTCTATGTAGAAGGCCCTCTACAAGCCAGGGAGAGGCCTGGAGCAGACCCTTTGGTCAAAGCCTTCAGAAGGAACCAACATGCCAACACCTTGATTCTGGACTTTTAGTCTTCAGAACTGCGTGAGAAACTACTTGTGTAAGCCACCCAATCTGTAGCACTGTGTTATGGTAGCCCAAGCAGACTAATATTGTAAATGTTAGATCTTCTCCCTTCCTTTGCTCTCTCCCTACCTAGGTCTAATCTTGAGAACATTACATCTAATTAATGCTTAGACTCCTGGCTATCCCCCTTGCCTGTGAGCTTGGGAGAGCAAATGGGTTTCATTTTGTGTGCCAACTGTGATCATCTATAGTCACTGCCTGGAGCACTGCATTGAGAAGGATGCTGAGGCCAGCTCAGACTCGGTGGCTAAGAGAGCCATGACTGATTGGCAATGTCTGCCACAGGCATAGGAGGGGAAGGTAGAAGGTACAGGCCATATATTTTTCAGCCCTGCCTAGGCTCTCACTGGTGTATTCATCTTGAAAAACTGTTAATAGACTGAATCTCCTAATGTAGCATTTACATCTTTTTATCACTCCGCTCAAGAGCTTCAAGTAGCTTATTTCTGTCAACCACATAAAATGTATATAGTTTGCTGTCCAGTAATTCCAAAACATTTATATATTGATTTATTCATTCAATAGTACAAGACATACTATAATAAAAATATATTAATCTTAATTATAATACAACACAATCAAATACAATCCTAATATACTCATTGTCCAAGAAATCATACTGAATCTGGATCATCATACAACTCAGTACTCTATTCATCCAGATTTCTTTACTGCTAATTTTTTTTTTTGAGTTCATTTCTTCCCCACCCTGCTCCTTCCAGTTCCCATTTCAGAAAGGCTACAAAGAAAAAGTCTACTCAGCTTCCAGCCTCCTCTGAGTTCACATTTCTGAAGCTCTCTAACCTGACTAGCAAGGTTTCAGGAAATCTCTCTACCTGGCCCAGCTTGTATCACATGGCCACCCTGGACCAATCATCAACACAGGAGAAGAGCAAAGCCTGATTGGCTGGACCTTGGTCACATGTTCATCCCTGCAGCAGGGTAGTGGCTTGCAGTGATTGGAGTGGGAAGGAATATTATTGCAAACCAAGGCAGTGGTCAGGAACAACAGAGGCTCTCTCTCTGCCTGCCTCATCTGCCCAGACAACCTTAGGTCTTATTTTTCTCCCAAGGCTAATTCTGTTCTTGGCCTTCTTTTCACGCTGCTGCCCCAGGTGGCAAGTTTTGCTCTCTTTATGTCCTAAAGGATCACACAGATTTAGATGAAATATCCCATGATTAGAAAGCTGTGCATGTACCACCAGCTACTGACAAGAAATAACTTGGAAAGTCAGGGGACTACCAGGAAGACCCTTGAGGAGAAAGGAGTTGAATCTGGAGGAAAGTTCAGTTGCATAGATGGACCAAACAGAGGGACTACAAGTATGAAAGACTGAGATTATTTTAGAAGAGTAACAGATAAAGAGGTGGAAAGGGCATTGAACAGATAAAAGAAATGATGCAATGAAAATTTAAATAATATTTTAAAGGAAATCATCAAATTTAACTGAGGCAAGATTCACATTTTTACAAGATAATTCAAAATGTCTCAAACCTCTTTGTAAATTTAGCACCATAAACAGAAAAGGGAAGGCAAAAATGCTTCCATTCCAAAGTCAAATCAGGGAGAGTGGTAGTAAGGACCAGGAACACTGTTAAGTAGGATTCGGAGGCTGACTTGACCTCCAATGGAAAGAATATTATGATTAAACAGGGATATAGAACACAGTTAAGTAGAATAACACAACTGGACCTTACCTGAGGCTCCTAAAACATCTCCTGACATACTGATGTTTTGTAGATGATAGTGGCTTTAAAAATGACAATGGAAATTTATGGTGCATCTACCTGTATAGTGAATAATCTAATTAACCTATCTGTAACTTTATAGCAAATCAGTATGTCAATTGCAGTGAAGGTCATGATGGGGTCATCAATTAATGATATACACAAAGATGAAATCATAGTTTTAAAAGTGAAGGGAAACTTCTAATAATTATATACCAGAGCATCCAATAAATATAAATAGGGCAGAGATGAGAGATGAGGTTAGGAAAGCTAGGAGACAGAGTGTCTGAAGTTAATTAGAGCAAATAAAATTTACGGCGTATAGTGTTGAGCTGCCCTTCAGGAAATAGGCTGATAGGCTGATAAATAAATTCCCTGAAAGCCAATTCCACAAAATCAATTCATTGAATAATAATAAAAATACCATATTACTGGAAAACTTATTAAAAGGGCTGGTATTCTTGCAACCATTTTGTCAATGATTTGCCCATCCTGCTGAAATGAAGGTCAAACTGTAATATATTCAGGCTATTAGCCGGCTTTCTGAAAACTGAAAAGAGTAGACTGAAACACCACTACATTTGTGATCAAATGATTTAGTAATCTGGGCTTTGCTTATTAGCATTTGTATGACCTTATACAAGTCATTTTATTTATCTCAATTTTAATTTCCTCCTCTAATACAAGAAAAAAAAATCCTATCCTTCTCTTTAACTTGAAAAATGAATGTACTGGGAGAACTATCAAAGATAGCTGCTAATTTCTCTCTGATCCTTAGAAAAGATTTTTTCCAGACACCCCTTCTACATTTTGTGAAAAGTCCAAAGCACTTTTTAAAATTTCTGCAGATTGTCGGGGGCCTTACGCTCTCATGGGATATATCAGATTTCCGTTTCTTGCCCTTGCTGAGTTTCTACTATGTTTCTTGCTGTTGATTTACCTCTGAATTAAACTGAGGCTAACACGAAGCACAGTGACTTTCCTTGACAACAAACGCACAAACAAAATATCCACATGAAAACACTATGTGTGTCAGTCAGGATATACCAGGCCATGCTGTAGCAGTAAATGACTCTGAAATCTAAAAGGTTTAGGAATAATAAGAGTTTATTTCTTGCTCATATCACACATCCATCATGAATGTGGTGGAATGAGACAAGGTGGTGTTGCTTCTCAAAGGCTCTCAGCAATCTAGGATGAAGGAAAAATCATCATCTCAAATATTTCTAGCCACCATGTCAGAGGAATAAGAAATTTCTAGAAACTCTTGCATCAGCAATAAAATGTTCCGGCACTTGTCACTTTCATTTATAGCTCATTGGCCAGAACTAGTCTCCTGGCCCCACTAAAACCACAAAAATTTCCAGCACTGCCCAGCAGGGAAGAGATGGAATACTTGAGGATAAGCCCACATGGTGACCATACAATACATTGCTTGGGGAAGTTGAAGGATTTACAGTGTAGCAACACAAACATTAGATATCACTACTCTCAGAAATCCTTGCATACAAACCAACAGATATCTCAGCCATTCTCTCCTCTCTCTTCTACCCTTAATGTGTCCTTCAGCTCCATCCGTCTTAGAAGCAACAACATCTTGAAATTCCTCCTAAAGGCTTAAGCAGAGTGACTAGGCTCTCTGCAACCCTTGTCCCCTGCTTTTTGCTAACCCATGACTGTGTACGTTTTGCAACTACCATTTGCAAAAAAACCTAAGTTCTTAGTCTGGAGGCAATCCCTTCTCTATTGTCTTTGAATGGCTATTTTGGGGATAGGAAGAAGACTGCTAGATGAGTTATTCTCCCAGTTACACAAGCAAAACCTAACTGTATGTGTTAAAGCAATGTATACAATTTAAAGTCCTGCAGAAATCATTTGTACCATATTGGAAATTTCTTTGGCCCTCTATTTTCTCACTGAATGCAGAGAATAGCAGTCCTTCCTCTGACTATAACATGGTGGTCTTGTCCATAAAAATGCTCTGTGAACTCTAAAGCAGTATGTAAATTCAATGACAGAGGTCGGTGCACAAACACACGACTCTGTAGCTGTGAATTCAGAAGTTTTTCCAAATTCCAAGCACTCAGAGTCGATGCTCTTTTTCCTTTGGGTCACAGTAAGGAGGCATTTTATGGTCTGCTATCAAGTAGAAGTCAAGTTTCCCCACTACTCTGGTTTTGCCCGTCTTCGTGATTTAATAATGTAGTCCATATTGGAAGATGATGCAGTTATGTCAGTTACTAGAGAATTACATTTTTGTGTTCTGCTAAAGGGAAGTAAAGATTAGCTCTGCCAGATGCACACATAAAACTAGATAGAGGCATACCTCCAAGTCAACCCATCCATCTTTCTCTAGGACATGTCGACATGTGGAATTTATGAAATATGGACTGTATTAAAAATGTTAAACACTTTTTAAATGTAACTGCTGCAGAAATAAGATATCTTTTTTCCATTCGTTTGCTTTTTGGTTTACTGTTGTTTGGTGTTATTTTTCTTCAGTGGGACTGTCTATGCTTGTTAAGCACCGGTAAATGGCCAGTTATGAAGCAAACACAAAATATACATATGAATATTTAATAAGAAAGAATAGCAGAAATATAGTGTGCATTTGTTGCTCCACTGGAAAACTATATTCATTATTCTACAAATTATTCTTCCATAAATATTTCAGAAACTAGAAAAAAGGTTAGCATAGTGTACCCAGTACTTGGTGGGCTAAAAGCACTTTCGCATTTGCACTATGATGAATGCCAATCCCACTTCCATTGCTCAGGTCTGAAATCCATCTTTCAGTCAGTTTTAGGAGATAAGGTTTTTTTCATGTTTTCTTGTAAGCAAACATAAATAAGAAAAAAGGTAACAATTACCATGCAGGGACCATGGGTACTTTCTGGATCAGATGACAGATAAAAACTTCCTTAGTTCCAGCCAAGATTAAGAAATAGAATCCTAGCTATGAAACGTACTCTGAGGAAAAAAAAACAAACTCAAGTCTTTTATTCTAGTATAGTGCATCATAAAGTCCAAATCTTCTCAGTCTATTAATTTTTATAGATGCGGCTTAATTTCTTGCAAACAAATATTTATCAAGTGCCTACTATGTGCTAGGTACAGTGCTATGTGATGAAGATAAAACAGAGAAAAAAACCAAGGTGGTTATTTTTGACATCACCTCATTTATGAAGAGTGACTTTGTTTCAGCTAATCAACTCTGCATAGAATATAGGCTCATTTTGGGGGTTGGATGGTATTATTATTTTTCTTTGATAGTGGAAGAGTCAACAATCCATTCATTGTCCAACGAATGTGGTTACCAGGAAGCAATTACATGATTCCAGGATGATTCCCAAGAATAGAAAGACCAGATGTAAGTAACCTTAGACTGACTGTGTTAATGATTCTTTTGGTTTTGTTTTGCTTTGTTTTTGAGACAGGGTCTTTCTCCCTCTGTTGCCCAGGCTGGAGTGCAATGGTGGAATCATGGCTCACTGCAGCCTCAATCTTCTGGGCTTCTCCTGGATCGAGTAATCCTCCTGCCTCCACCCCCTAAGATGCTGGGACTACAGATGTGTATTACCATGTCGGCTTAATTTTGTTTAAAATTTAATTATTATTTTTTGAGATAGAGTCCACTCTGTCACCTAGGCTGAAGTGCGGTGACACGATCACAGCTCACTGCAACCTCTACCTCCCAAGCTCAAGTGATCCTCCCACCTCAGGCCTTTAAGTAGCCTGGACTCCAAACATGCGCCACCATGACTACCTAATTTTTTGTAGAGATGGGGTTTCACCATGTTGCCCAGGCTGGCCTCAAATGGTCCTCCCACTGTAGACTCCCAAAGAGCTAGTGTTACAGACATGGGCCAACTATGCCCAACTTTGGTATTGATTCATTTAGGCTATCAGACAAGGGGAGCTGAGGGTCATCAAGATAATGTAACTTCTACATTTAAATCATTTTTATCCAAATGTGGGTCAACTCTAACCTTCTCTGCTGAAATAGGGCCTTGACAAGTCTACCATTTTCCTTAACCATGGCCTGGCTTCGAACATCAACATAATTCACAGTCTTTGCCAGAGCTCTGAACTGATATGTACTGCAGTTAATGGTGAGTCAAAAAATTCTAAGACTCTCAGCCAGTTTGTGCGAGTTACGTGAAGAAACCACGCATTACAACTGAGTCCTCAGAAACCACTTTCAACTTGAGAGACACAGGTCACAGTGGACAGGAGAAATCAAAGCTCTGTGTATAAAGGATAGATTAAAATATAAACATTTCTCTAAAAAACTCACCTCCACCATCATGAGTTGTATTACTTAGACAACTGAAAAGTTTTCAGAGATACTGAAATTTCCTGAATTACAACAGTGATAATATCATCAACAGGAGCACTATACTAACTACAAAGAAGTCAATCATATGCACAAGCATTGCAGGCATTCTATGATTAAACAGTTTAAGTCACTGAGTCAGGGTAACACAATCAATTGATAAGACTATAACTTAGATTTTTAAGTTCTTAACATTTCTCCCGTTTTCCTTGAACACACCTGTTCCCACTGACAGCTTCTCCCAATTTTCTGCCCAACTTGGAATCATTTTTAAGATTAGTAGCAAGGGTTGTGAAGCCAGGTTTCTTGGTTTCTTATTTTATCTTTTCTTTAAACAACGTTTTTCTTTTATTATTATATTTCAATAGTTTTGAAGGAACAGATGGTGTTTGTTACATGGGTAAGTTCTTTAGGTGTGATTTCTGTGATTTGAGTGCACCCATCAAGCAGTGTGTAGTGTTTTACCCCTTACACCCTCCCACCCTTCCCCCCAAGTCCTCACAATAAATTATGTCATTCTTACACTTTTACGTCCTCATGGCTTAGCTCACACTTGTAAGTGAGAATATGTAAGCACATTAATATAATGTTAACTAACTCAGGAATGGAAAACCTTCATAAGTGGAAGGGAGCTAAGCTATGAGATGGTTTTCCATTCCTGAGTCACTTCACTTAGAAAAATGGCCTCCAACTTTATCCGGGTTGCTACAAATACCATTATTTAATTCCTTTTTTTTTTTTTTTTTTTAATGTTAGTCTTGATCTCCCAAATAGGCTAGAGCGCAGCGGCACAATCTTGGCTCACTGCAACCTCCATGTCCCAGGCTCAAGCTATTCTCTTGCCTCAGCTTTCTGAATAGCTTGGACTGCAGCCACGCACCACCACACCTGGCTAATTTTGGACTTCTAGGGGACACGGGGTTTTACCATGTTGGCCGGGCTGGTCTCAAACTCCTCACCTCAGGTGATCCATCCAGCAAAGCCTGCCAAAGTGCTGGGATTATAGGTGTGAGCCACACACTCCATTCTATGGTGTGTGTGTGTGTGTGTGTGTGTGTGTGTTACACACATACCACACTTTCTTTATCGACTTGTTCACTGATGGGCATGTGGGCTGGTTCCACATTTTTGCAACTGCGAATTGTGCTGCTACAAACATGCACGTGCAAGTGTCTTTCTCATATGACGACTTCTTTTCCTCTTGGTAGATACTGGATCAACTGGTATTTCTGCTTTCATAAAAATATGAAATGCTTCACACATTCCCATGTCATCATTGGACATGGGGCCCTGCTGATCTCCTCTGTTTCATTCCAATTTTAGTATATGTGCTGCCGAAGTGAGCACTGGTTTCCTATTTCAGATCCTACACTTTCTAGCTGTCTGACTTTATGCAAGTTAATGTTTCAAAGCCTCAGATTCCACATCTAGAATATGGGGATAATGAAGATCACAGAGTTGCTGCAACGATTAAGGAAGATAACACTCGCGCATCCGATTCTCATGGTGATGACAACAATGAGACAATGACAGTGACGGTGACAATGAGGATTTTCCATCTAGATCTATGAATGGAGAGAATCCCAGGGTTGGTGTAAAATCTCACAGAATCCCAATAAAAACTAGATGTATAATGTGTTTAACTCAAATAGTTTATGCAGTGAAGTTTTTCTTTTTTTAAAGCTGAAAATAATTACAAGAACACAGCTATAATTCACTGTCACAGCCTTGAGGAAGCTTCATGCAATTGCAGAAGATACACATAAAACTGAAAAATTGAAAGCCTGTTTGAAATATGTAGTCATAGCGAGCACTTCTTGTTTAATTGCATTCTGCTTATATAACTAAAAGACCTAAATTAAAGCATAATCATGTTTCTAATGATTTTGCACTTTTTTTCCCCTTCCAACATAAGGAAGCTCAAGGTGTTGAAAGAGTTGTGCTTTGGGACTGAGACAACTAATGTATAAATTAAATATCCATTTCATACAATTATTTACATAAATGAACAAGGGGGCCAAAATCTCTACTCATAGTTTATTCCTTCTTCATACTTCAGGAGGAAGGCTTGCTATAGATTTTTTTTTTTTTCCCAATGCATAGCAACTAAAAGTTTCTCAAGTGAGAAACACCAGGTACATATTTTAAAAGTTTCGGTGGCTTTGCATAGCCTGAGAAATGCTGAGAATAGAGAACACACTCCAGTATATCTAATTATCTTTATAAAATCTCCCAAAATCAATGGCATTATGCTCAAGACCAGCTGTGGCTGGGGAAGTCAAACAGAGCAAGTGTCAGGGAGGTTACTGAGAAGTATGACTTTCTTCCTAATAACACTATTTTTATGGAACATGGAGTTTTTGAAAGGTTATATTCTCTTAACTCTTTTTT
>NW_016107319.1:4973667-4998389 GCF_001604975.1 Cebus imitator
CACTTTGTTTGAAGCAATCAATGCATCTCTATCTCTATTATTAGTATTATTTCCATTTTTAACTCATGAAGGACAAAGGCAGCAGATTTTGAGACAACTGTAAATCTAGCTCTCCCTGCATTACAATTTTGCCAGCAGTGAAAGTGTGCAACGATTCTATTTTAATTGTTGCCACTGCAGGAATATTTAAAGTAGTTGCACATTAACTAGGTGTTTTGTTGCTCTTCCAAATGCTCTTTTCTCTTTTTAAAGAATGTTTCCAATATAAACAAGAACAAGACTTTAAAATAAGAAAATAGTATGGAATTCATGGAAGCCTGAATCCTCAAGAAAGGGGCTAATTCAGCTGTTTTCTAAGTTGAGTTTTTAGGAATAGTTCATAAAGTATTAAAAGGTGATAGGTTAAGAAAACAAGAGCTATGATCACAGTAAAGGTATTATCACTATGAGAAAGAGAGAGAAGAGCAGAGAGGTGGGAGGAAGGAAGGGAGGGAGATGGACTGCAGAGAAGCAAAACTACCCCAAGTTATCGCTCTGGATAGATGTGTTTTATTCATTTACACAACAACTACTAAGTCTCTACTGTGTGCTAGTATCCATGCTGGGTACTGAGCATAAGCTGTGACTAAGACAGACATAGCACTGCTCTCACAATTTTCCAGTTGCTGGAAGAGAAAGGCTATCACATTAAGACATCACAGGTACCATTATCGGGCACTCCAATGGTGCTATGAAAACACAAAGAAAGGTAATTAACTGAGAAGCGTTTCCAGAAGTGACGCCCACACACAATCATAACGAACAACGGGACTGATCGTACAAAGTGGTTTCAGAGATCCTCATTCTCTACCGAGGGAAACGCTTGCACGCACGCCCGCGTGCACACACACACTCTCTGGAAGAGCCTGGATTGTGAGAAAGTGCTATCAGATGCAGATTCAGGACAGGATAGGCTAAGCCACAACTGCACGTTGAGGACCAGAGACAGAATTTCTAGACATGATCCTAAAACCAGGGGAAGCCAGAGTAGAAATTTCAGCAAGAATGGAGATCCTATACCAGGAAATCACTCTCACTGGTATATGGAGAATAGATTAATGGGGACAAGAGTGAAGGAAGAAAGGCCAGTTTAGAAATGTTGATAGCACTCCAGGCAAGGGGGAAGAGTGGCTTTGGCCAGAAGAATAGAAGTGGAACGGAGAGAAGCAAAGAGTTTCCATCGATAATTAAGAGGGGACAGTCTATTGGACTTGATCTTTGGGCATGAGGGATAAAGGTGAAGAAAGAATCAAGAGTGATTTTCAGGCTGGGTGTGATAGCTCAGGCCTGTTAGCCCAGCACTTTGGGAAACAGAAGCAGGCAAATGACTTCAGCTCAGGAGTTTGAGACTAGCCTGGCCAACATGGTAAAACTCCATGTCTACTAAAAACACAAAAATTAGCCAGACATGGTGGCACAGGTCTGAAATCCCAGCTACATGGGAAGCTGATGCAGGAGAATGGCTTGAACCTAGGAGGTGGAGGTTACAGCAAGCCAAGGTCATGGCAATGCACTCCAGCCTGGGTGACACAGTGAGATTCCAACAACAACAACAAAAAGCGATTTTCAGACACACGGAATTAAACTTCAGTTTGTTTACTCACACACAAAAAAAGAAAAGAAAAATACCTTCATCAAATTCCATCCAAAAGAAAGGAGGAAGATAAATAAACTAGTCCATTCATACGACTCTGTCTACTTTACTGCATCTTTACTTTACTCACTTCAATATTCAATTTTTGAATATTGGAATTCAAAAATTCCAATATTTAATGAGCACCTGTTATTCACCTGATACTGGGCTTCATCCACTTATATCCAAGTCTAGAGGAATGTGGATGCTTCTGGATAGAACTGGAAAAACACTGAATTTTTATTCGCTTTATAAATGAGTTTTAATTCATGCCTCTCGAAGTAAGGGCCTTTTATTAGTGACTGTAAATCTCAGAGAGACAAGAAGTCATAAGAATCTGAAATTGCCTTATAAATTAGTTGCCAGTAGTAAAACAGTTGTTTAGTTTGTTGAGGGGCTGGGGTGGGGAGGAATTTTGGTGTTGAAATAATTATTGAACATTACTGAACCAAATAATTAAACTCTGCTGTAAAATTATGGTTATGGTAATGTTCCCATCATCATTTGTTTTGTTTCTGCTAACCTAAATTATGATTTTTTGTTATTGCTTTGCAAAGCTACAATGTAACAGTCAAACCTGAAATGAAAACCAGCCTGCAAAAGTTATACAAGGTGATCCAATATGTTCCACTAGAAATTATTCATGGCAAATAGTATCTCGAAGCTCTTAAATCCTTGTTGTAAAGCAAGCTAGACGTGCGTCAACTAAAACCCTAGATATTTATAGGTATCAAAAGTGAGGTATGACTTGCTGAAACTATCAAAATGCAAAGGAGATATCTGAAAGTCCAATGGGAGCATCTTGGAACATCGGATTTCTGTTTCCTAGCAGTGCTGAATTTCAGTAGTGCTGACAAGGGAAAAGGCACTGATATTTTCAAGCGACCGAAGGGAACACCATACTCTCTCCTTCACTGCCCCACCCAAGGATGTTAACTCTCTTTGCTCTGCCTGCAAATTTCTACATGAAATAAGGTTTTCAGGCCAAACCCTGAACTCATTGCTTAGTACCTTGTGAAAATGAGGTGGTCCAAGAGTCCTGCAAAAATCATCATTATCATCATCACCATCATGATCATCCAAAAAGAAAGATTAGTAAATTATCAATTTAGTAATTTTAAAACTCGTAGGGTCAATGGAGAGCAAGATAGGCACAGATCTCATAGCATCCACATAGAAAATGTTCCTCTGATCCCTTATTTTATAGGTCTTAAGATTAGCGAGTAGTCTGCCAGGTACTGAGATGGTATAAGCAATTTATGGCTTTGGATTATTCTTAGTAATGGGGAGGCATCTACCTTCTGAACAGATTCCCCTTCATTCCTATTCCCATGAAGCAGTCAGCTCATGTGTCTTCAAAACCAACCAGAATTAAGTAGTTGGAATTGCATACCACACTGAAGTTGTTTAGAATCTTACCCATTTCCAATCAGTCAACACGGTTCTCCAGAGTCACATGGCTTTGCAAATTGCATGAATGTGTGTCTTAGAATTTGTTTTGAGAAGGATAAGTATCCTAGTTCTAAGACATCAGAGCTGATAACTGATTCTGGTATTTTTTATTTTCTGCCTTTCTCTATTTCATCCTACTCTGCACAGAAATTCATGTTAATCTCCTTTTCTTTTCTGAACAAAAAGTTCTTATAAAATCCTTTTGTATGCATTGAAAAACTCACCACATTTACATGAAAACAGTCAAAAGACAGAAAATAAACACCTTCCTAACACAAGATAGACAGATAGCACAGCAGTTAATAACAGAATCTGGAGTTAGAAAGACCTGTGTTTGACTCTTTCTCTGCCTACTACTGTGGGATTTGTGACCAGTGACCCTCTAAGCCCATTTCTTCATCTGCCAGTGGCAAGACAAAAAAAGTGTTCTTAAGAAGAACATATTGACACTAAGCACTCTGCACAAAGTAGGTGCTCAGTAAATGTTGGTGATAATAGTAAGTAGGGGAAGGAAGAGATGAGAGGGCAAAGGAAGGAGAAGATAGGACAGGCAAACAGGAGGCAGGATGCACCAGCCAGTGTGGGCCACATGATGCTGCTGTAATAAACAGCCCCTGAAGTTAGTGGCTTATTACAATAATATTTTCTCACCCATGCCATGTGCCCAATACAGGTTGGCTAGAACTTTTGCTTTTTGTAGTCACTCAGGGACATGAGCCAAGAGAGGGTTTATCTCAACTCACGCATCCAAAATATCTAAGACAAGGGCTAGAGAATGCGGTAAATCACAAAATGTCACTTCAAGCATCCAACCAGAAGACAGTCATACCACCTCCCTGTATGTTTTATTAGTCAAAGTAAGTCACGTGGCCAAGCCCATCTTTCAGGGGGCAAAAAGATGCAATCCTATCATCTATCTTCAAGAAATATTAGCTTGGTGCAGTGGCTCATGCCTGTAATCCCAGCACTTTGGGAGGCCGAGGTGGGTGGATCACCTGAGGTCAGGAGTTCAAGACCAGCCTGGACAACGAGGTGAAACCCCATGTCTACTAAAAATACAAAAATCAGCTGGGCATGGTGGCGGGCATCTGTAATCCCAGCTACCAGGGAGGCTGCAGCAGAAGAACGACTTCAACCCAGGAAGGGGAGACTGCAGTGAGCTCAGATCACATCACTGCACTCCAGCCTGGGCAACAGAGTGAGACTCTGTCTCAAAAAGAAAAATAAGAAAAACAAATCATAAACCAATATATATGAAGCACTGGCTTGAATCTGACTTTCCTATCTGGCCCTGGCAACTTTACCAATTGGAACACTAACCCACATGAAAACTTACAGAAACGTCCCTAAAGCCACAGGCCCTTTACAGACACTTATCTGTCATAGACGAACCCACTGTTTACTATCCTCTTATTTCAGCAAACCACTTTCTTTGTCCATCTTCTTATGATAAACCACTTCCTATATCCACTGCTGCTGACCAAGAAGTACTTCCGTTTCTATAAATTAAATGACCTAGAGGGTATAACATGCAGCATGGTGAGGCTTTAATGAAAAAACAAACCAACAAACAGGAATTAATATTCGCTAATGTGAAATGAGTATTTACTATTTATCAGGTACTTTGATCAAAATTGCTCATATTAATTTTATCAGCACCCATATGGCGAAAACATGACTATTCAACCTATTTTTCAAATAAGGTAATTGAGATGTAGCAGTTTTAACTTCTCAGAAGAATCAAGTAGGCAAATCAGAATTCACTTACAAATTTGCCTGAGCCACAGTTCTGGATGCTTGACTTCTATATTTGATTACTCTCTCGTTTAGGAGGGCTGTTACGGAATGACCGTAAAATACATTATTGAAACTGGGACACCTGTCAGAAGAAAGGGGGATATGTTACCCAGGCTGGAGTGCAGTGGCACAATCTGAGCTCACTGCAACTTCTGCCTCCTTGGTTCAAGTGATCCTCCCTGTCTCTGCCTCCTGAGTACCTGGGACTACAGGCCTGTACCACCAAGCGCAGCTTATCTTTGTATTTTTAGTAGAAATAATGCTTTGCCATGTTGGTCAAGTTGGTCTTGAACTCCTGACGTCAGGCGATCCGCCTGCCTTGGCCTCCCAAAGTGCCGAGATTACATGAGTAAGCCACCATACCCGGCTCCCTTTCTTTTCTTAATCCTCAGTAGTTTCTCAGATGAAAAAAATTCTGGATTATAAGGTCATTAAAGAGAATCAGTACCCCAAGAGAGGTTATTCCTTGTACAAAATCATCATGAGACCCAAAAATGTTCCAGAAGGAGCTCCCCCTCCTCTACCCATGCTCATCAGAAAGGTAAAAAAAAAGGAGGAAAATAAAAAATTCCATTTTATTTTCCTACAGAAAGACTTATAGAGCTTCATGCTTTTCTTTGCCAGACCAAGATGAGAATCCACAAAACATCTGCATTTAGTACATCTCCAAGCTAAAACCTGACTGCTTTATGGGAAATTCCCACTGGAAGTGTTCCTGCTGGTTAGAATGCAGTCGTTAAATACAAACTCATAATAACGGCAAGACATAGAATTTTTGTTTTTTAAACAGCTAACACAGACTCTAACTAGAAGGTTTTTTTGTAAGCTTAAAACAGTATGACCTTTAGATATTGTCATGAAGCTAATGACCCTTAAGGGCCCATTTCCCTACCTTGATGCTTTGTATGGCAAGTACTATGCACACAAAAGTCACAATCTTAGACAACCTTAACCTTTAAAAAAAGCCCTTGGTGAACATACTTTTTGCATTATATATTTTTTACTTAACACAAAGATGCAGATGTGAAAGACACTAGAAGTCACAGAGATGATGGATAAGGTTTGATTTTCTTTCTTCTTTATTAGACCCATCAACAGAGTTCCGTTATTACCCCGTAAGAAGTGATGTATTTCCTTGTTTCATCATAGCTTGAAACTTAAAGTCCATCAGCCACCCTATCCACAAAAATGAAAAGTGGTAGGAAAGCAGTTTACATTTCCCAAACATTAAAAAATAATGAGAAGAGATTGAAGTAATAAAGAACTACCAGAGATAAGGTGAGCAAAACTGTTTCATAATATAAAGAAAAATGTATATTAGATAGAAAAAGAGCTGGGGAAAGAAAAGGAGAGAGGAATTATTTTGCATAAAAATATCACCGTCTAGCTTTTATTTCAATCCTTTTCTTTCCAGATTTATTCCAAGATGTTATGCTAGCCAATAGTACTCCCTCATTTTTCTCTGATTGTTTTTTCAATGCATTCCTTACATGATTTAGACATGACTGGGCAATAACCAAATGGGTTGATTTTTTCCTGTAATGTTTTAACACTAAGTTACTTAGAAAGCAAAAGACTTCTCAGGAAGAAATAAGCCTACACACCAAAAAGAGAGAACTTAATTGTACCTGAAAATTCTCAGTGTGCAACTGTTATCTAATGCTGCTTACAAATAAAGAAGGAAAAAATGCAACAAATAAGCCCATTTGTGAAAGGTGATAAAATAGCAAATGAGAGGCAAAATGAGAAGGCAATATGAACTTATTAATTAAAGGAATTGGGGAATACTGTGTTGTCGCTGTACATCATCAAGAAGAATAAATCTCAGTGCATAGTATCTTAGTAAATTAAAAAACACTAGATCACAAAAATATGATCTACAGGTTAATACAAATTGTATTTCTAACACCTGATACAACTCCTGGAGCACAGTAGCAAACTGCTAACCATGGGCTAAATAAATGTTAAGAAATATGAAGCTGCCTGGGCGTATGGGACTACAAAGATCAAAATGGTGCATGGTATTCATCAACAGCAGTAAAATTAGAAATGATTTTTCTTTGTTTTTCTGTATTTTTCATGCTACCTACAATGAACACATATTAAGTAATTAACGTAAGTATTTGGAAAACCACTCCAGGCTGGGCGTGGTGGCTCACTCCTGTAACCCCAACAATTTGGGAGGCCAAGGTAGGCAGATCACTTGGGCCTGGAGTTCAAGACCAGCCTGGTCAACAAGGCAAAACCTCATCTCTACTAAAAATACAAAAGTTAGCCGGGCATGGTGGCGCATACCTGTAATCCCAGCTACTTGAGAGGCTGAGGCTGGAGAATCACTTGAACTCAGAAGGTGGAGGATGCAGTGAGCCAAGAAGGCACCACTGCACTGCAGCCTGGGCAACAAGAGCAAAACTCCACCTCAAAAAAANAAAAAAAAAAGAAAACCCACTCTAACACTGGCACTGGGATTGAGGAAGAGGACTCCTTTGACTCATGTTTGCGATTTATCACCAAAAACATCAAAAACGCCTCTCTTGTTTTGATGACTATCCATTTACATGACATCAGAAAAGAAGGGAGTTGGTCCCAACAAAATATCCAAGTAGTGCCTGTCTCTCTTCATTGTTTTTAAACCCATGTTAGAGGAAAAAGACACAAATATAGGTTGAACAGAGCAACATATTCCAGGAAGCAACTTTTTCTTCATGATTCCATGCATTACTGAAAGGTTTCAAAAGCCAGTTTGTAATTTTCCATCAGAAACAAAATACAACATTTCAATTAGATCCTTGATTCCCAAATATCCTTCCTTTGACACATATAGCCTGTTATGACATATTAGTCCATGATTTAAAAAAAAAAAAAAAAAAAAAAAAAAAAAAAAAAAAAAAAAAAAACAAAAAAAAAAAAAAAAGGATGGAGGGGGAGAATAAGGGGTTTTAAAACTAAAACAAAATTTTAATTAAGGTTTTTTTTATGTTATTCTGAGATTATGTCATTTCTTCTTTTTTGGGCATTATGATGTTATTTCTTTTCCTAATTGCTGGTGCAATTAAAACAAATAATCCTCCTTTGTTGCACTCTGAATTTATTATTTTTGAAATGTTCTGTTTTGAAATAACTGGATAGGATAGCAAATGAAGTGTGTTCTCTAATTTCTTATTTTTGAGCATATCTCACAGGGTAAGACTTGGACTTTGGAAAGAAGTCTAGGAATATAGTGATTTATAAGAAAAAAAATGAGTAATTTATGTCAGGACACAAGAATTATTAAAACAATTTCCCTGAAATGACCCCTCTTTCCTGCTAAAGAGACTCCTCGGTTTTCTTGTTTGTCAGTTTTGTTTTTTTTCTACTCTCCCTGCTCTCTGAGAAGGTTCTGCTTTTGCTAGGCAGGTTAATTAGAGGTTTTGCAAAGCATCATCTCTACAACAAAAAAACAGGAATGGAAAGACAGAACAAGCTGTGAGGATTCTGCAAGATCAGGAAGGAGGAAGGAGCATCAAGTGTGAAGGAAACAAATGGCAAGAGATTGGTAACTGTTTTAATAAACATTCAAAATACCAGTAAGGAACTTGGTATTCCTTTCTGGTCACCTAATTTGGCTCCTTTCATAGCACACCCTCCTGAGACTGTATCACAAGGCTCATTACCTTCATAAGGTTATTTGGTTTTTGTTTAAAAAAAAGAAAAGAAAAGAAAAGAAAAGAAAAAGCTGCCAACATCCAATTTGTGCTTAGGGTCTTTTTTAAGAAAAAACCAAAACAGAACCGTATTTGGATTCCATTCTCTCTCCCTCATTCTGACAAAGAAGATAAAATGGCACCCAGGAACAGACCACATCTTTAACGTCATTTATACTTACCTACGCAACGAGAAAATAATTGTAACTGGTACTAAAACGCAGTCCCTGATGTGTTCTACTTGTACAGGCAACAGAATGAATTTAGAGGTAGCAGAAGGCAAAACTTGCTCAGTTCCTTCTACTATGGGCCTTTTCTAAATTTTAGTAAAGAGCTTTGAAGCTTTAGCCATAGACTCTTGATGATTAGCGAGTCGTCACCCTCCTGACGACCCACGTTTCACCTCCACCTGTTCATCTTGACCATTTTCTTTTGGTCATTTTTTCTAATCTACATCCAGAAGATACTTTGTATCCAAACTTGAGGGTCTTTACTTTCAGGTGGAAATGTTTTGTGCCATGTCCATCTATACTCCAGGAACTAATTCAGGTAAGCCCTCCTCTTTTTCTCTCTGGACTTTGGTTTCCTGCTTATTCATTTCTCTTCATCCACTCTCCCACCAATAATCTGTAAAAATTCTTCCACTGCTCTCCGCCACAGAATGTACCAAAATTCTTAGAGAGATCCTGCAAACTCCTTCAAAAACCAGCTGTTTCCTTTTTTCTTTCTTTCTTTTTTTTTTTTTTTTTGAGATGGAATCTCACTCTGTCACCCTGGCTAGTGTGTAGTGGTGGGATCTCGGCTCATTGCAACCTCCGTCTTCTGGGTACAAGTGATTCTCCTACGTCAGCCTTCTGAGAGGCTAGAGGTGACTGCTACCACACCCAGCTAATTTTTGTATTTTTAGTAGAGACGGGGTTTCACCATGTTGGCCAGGCTCGTCTTGAACTCCTGACCTCAGGTGATCCACCAGCCTTGGCTACCTGAAGTGCTGAGATTACAGGCCTGAGCCACAGTCAATTCTTAAAGAACATCTGTATTGATTCCAATTCTACCTCCAGCTCTGTTCATACAAAACCACTCCCATTTTCCAGTTGTGTCCCATACTTCAGTCATGTCACCTCCTCTGCCTGTAACACAACTCTCTTTTCTGCCTGAAAATCTCTTCACTCTTTAAGGTGCTGGTAAAGTATCACCTCCATTCTGCTAGTTCCCTGGGCAAGGCAGAGCTATTGGCTCCTTTTCCAAGATAACTGTAATATTGGTAATAACGCTGCCATTTTGTCTCCCCATAGCACTGAATGAAGGAGATTTTATTTGACTCTTTTCTTCCATTTCATTGAAACTGCTCCAGGGCCTTGCTGTTCAAAATGTGCTTCCAATGGGGTGATGGATGCAGCAAACCATCAAGGTTTGTGTATTTCTGTGTAACAAACCCACACGTTCTGCACATGTACCCCAGAACTTAAACCATAATTTTTTTTTAAAGTGCTTCCAAGAACCAGCAGCATCAGCGTCACCTGTGAGCTTGTTAACAAGAGAAATTCAGTTTCCACTCCAGACCTACAGAATTATAACCTCTGAAGGTGGCTCAGGACTCTGGGTCTTTACAAGATTTCTGGAGAATTCTTATGCCCCATCAATCTCTAGAGTAAGGATCAGTACTTACTTAACTGTATGTACCTAAACATGACACACACAGCAAGCCCTTCATAATCTAAAAGTTAGGTGAAAAAATCTATTTTGCCCTTATTGTGACTGAAGTATCTTTTCCAAGCCTCCCCCAAAGCCCAACAATATGTTCTCATCAAAATTAGTTTTGCTGTGATCTTTCCTGTCAGTATTGACTGGAGCTTTATCGAATCTAACAAGATTCCAGCCTCCCATTGCACATTCCAAACAGTTCTGTCTGCAGACCCACTGCCAGTGCCAAGGAGAACCCTTGTTAATGTTAATGACATTTGTGGGAAGGGACAAAATGCAGGCTAGACCAAAAAAAAAAGGGGGGGAGGGGGACCCTGACCAGGACAGAGGGAGAGTGTATGAATGTGAAAACACTTTAGCCAAATATTTATTATCAATAGGGTTTTCCAACAGCTGTAAATTGGGAAGACCTCGGGGTCTTCCAAAATGATTTTGACTTCATTATATGCAGTGAAAAATAGGGGAGGGTGTGTGCCAAGTCTGTAATATTACAACGGAAAGACGCAATACGGGGGCTGTTAACTGGAATGACTTAGTAGTTTCATACGAAATGAAAGCCTAAGATGCTAACATTGAATGGAGCCGGTTAAAGGAACACTGCGAGTTGAAGCAATTCTTCTAGTAATTGAGTGGGGGAGAAAATCATTCCTTTTGGAAAAGAGAGTTAGGCCTTGCAATTAGCAGTTTACATTGATCAAAGACATGAGGGAGCTGCTTGACTGGTCCAGCTTTTGTCTCAGAGAATGAGGGCTCTGCTTCCCTTTACTCATCTGCCCCAAACAATCTGTCCAAGATATTGCACTTGAAACGGACCTTGCTTTAGTACAAAACCCTCTTGCAAACCTGAAAACGATTGGATGATGGTGAGAATCTGGTGCTCAAAACACTTAGCATGCATATACACACAAAGAGCAATAGCTGTAACTTTTCATATGCACCCTCCTTTCCTGTGCAATACATCAGACATGTAAAAAATATTGAGGATGCTGCAGCAAATGCCATATGTCCACCCCGCAGCTCGAAACACAAAATATAACAAATATAATGGAATCCTTCTCAGTCACTGTCTCTGATTACAACCCCTCCCCTATTCCCTAACAGTGGTGAGCATACTGCTGAACCTACTGTGTATCATTCCCCCATCTCTCTCTTGGAAAGACAGTGGGAGTGTATATTGTTTTACCATATATGCATAAATTCCAAGAGAATAGATATTTCTGAACACCTTTATATATAAATACATGTAAATGTGTATTTTGGAATATATGTTTTTGAACAGTTATGTATTTTTGAACACTTTTTTTCTGTGTTTAAAAACTGTACATAAATGATGTCATACTGTATGTCTCCTCCTGCAAATGACTTTTTATTGTTGTTCAACATTATAGTTTTCAGATTTCTCCACACTGGCACACAGGGATCTAATTTATTCATTTTAATGTGGCACATGAGACATGACTTTTGCTACCATCGATTTTCTATTTCCAAATTGGTGGACAATTAATGTTTGGTTGGTTGATTGTTGTTTTCCTTGGATGCCAAGAGGAATCTTCTTATACGTGTCCCCTTCATGTGTACATTTAGGGATGAAATATCTCAGTCAAAGAGACATACATCTTGAATGTCCCACGATGTTATTAAAGTGGGCACCAAAGCAGATGCATCAAGATAGACGCCCACCAGCACCGTGGTACAGTGCCTACTGCCCCCACATCATAGCCAACATGGAGTGTTGCCCACTTTTTAAGATTTGAAGAGTGTGAAATAGCAAATGCTTTCCAAAGATTACCATCCCCAGCGAAAGGCACTTGACTCCATTAGAACTGAGAACATTTGGTCATCAGACGTATTAAATAATGTATTTCCACCAGTAACATTAAGTGCCTAACATTGTGTCTGGAACACAATGGGCATTCAATATATATTTGTTGAAAGAATTCACTTCTGCTTTTGCAGATGACTCAGAAAATGAGACAAGGAAAATATATGCCAGGAAGGCAGTGAGCAGCTAGCACACAACTCTTCTTTGGAAGGGGGAAAAACAGTATACAATTCCCAATGCTCTTTCTTCACTTATCTCAGCAATATAGCTTGTTCCATCAGGTACCCTTGTGGTTTTAGCGCCTACGCTTTACAGTCAATGAGCAAAAACCAATTCCACTCCTCAAATTCTTCTCACTTACTATTCAGCTGTCTCAATTCATTAATTTGCTTAATCAGCCCTCATCAATAACACTTCTCTCCATTGCATTCCTCTAACTCAAAGAAAAAGCAAGCTCTGAATACTCAAAACTGTGAATCTATAAAGAAAGAAGAATGGCAGGAAAAGAATACTTGTATCAATGCCTTTTGGAAGCTTAGTAATAACTTCGTATTAACATGCCTGCTATTGTCAAAGATCAGGGTGTGAAGGTCATTTCTCATGTTGCTGATATGTCAATTAAAAATTTTGAATTACATGGTTACAACATGGAGTGTCTACCAAATACAATTCCATGGAGGTTATCAACACAGAGAGACTGCAGGAAGACCTCTGAAGCCACTTCTACAAAGTGTGGCTCATCCAAACTCAGGTTTATACAAGCAGCAAAAATATCAGTGACATTTGGGAAATTTGCAGGTCTGTGGCCATTAGGGCAGGAGACCTGAACAAGAGTGAGCAACTGCTCTTCTTATTGAGTTTTCTGATGAACAGAGGGCCGGCAAGTCAAAGAAATTATATTAAAGTTGATGTTAAGCCCCAAGTATGGGCAAAAGCATCAGAAAACCTTCCCTCATCTTTTTGAGGAGAACAGAGAAATTTGCATAGAATCTTTGACTCTTTATTATAAAAATATAATAGATATTTTCAATAAGTGTGATGGGAACATATAATACTCAAGAGGTAGCATTTTTATACAGATGAAGAATCATGTTCTTATTGGACTGAGGATTAATTTGTATTTTTATTTTTTTTAGGAAAATACAACACTGATGGTATTAAGGGAGCATAACTTCCTTCTTCCAGCCTAACTTCTGACCCTTATATATAAACAGGTACACATCCCTGTGACTTGCACAGCTAATCTAAAATGTGTACATGTGTTCTTACCTACTTTTGATTGACAGGGAAAAATACTTTCCTTTTGAAACTCAGAAGTTATTGACCACATGATACTGTAGTTATAGCTGGCCTTCAGAAATAGCTATGAGTCTGAGTTTTGCATGTTGAATTGCAGATTTTACTTCTAACCACCAGAGGCAAATGTCATTGCTCTAATTTGTGGGTTCTCTAAACCTTTCAACTAAGAATAAAGACGTGTTATTGGTATACATCGTTCCATAAAAAAGTTGACATGAATACTCATATTCTGATATGTAATTCCATAAAATTATTATTTCTATTCTTTGGTAGAGATCAGTGATATGCCTCATATAAAGCAAATGAAATCGTCTTAGTCTCACATAAAGCAAATGACATCATCCTCAGGAAACTCTGCTATTTTAATTGAGCTGTAACCACACGATTCTTAGTAAAACAAGCAAGCCTTTTATGAAAGCAGCTTCAAGGAGTATGTCTTACCTCTGCCCTCAAAAAAAATTGCTATGCTTAAGTCCTTCCCATCGGGACATTACAGAACTACTGTAAGTCCACAATTAAAGAAAAAAGAACTAAAGAACAACAAGAAGAGGAAAGTATCACGAATCTGCTCTGGATTTTCCTGTATTTTAAATGAAAATCCTAAGCTAGATATCCTAATCTAGCCTCTCAAAACAGGGAGGGAAGACCTCAGGAACATGACCTACAAAGTGTGGGTCATCATTTGTAATAAATCTCAAAACCATTGAACCTCCATTTACTACAACGCCTTGACAAGGACACTTATGAGTGAGCTATTTCTGCCTTCAAATATTAAATTGTAGTCACATTAATAACTAGGATACTCCAATTTCTGGTTAGACAAACATCAATGAAAAGCTTTAAGCAGGGCCATTCTTGGTATGAGGATTTTTGAGTAGAGGAGAAAAGCCTGGCCTTTTCCATGTGCTGGTCTAGAATCTCCCATTCAACTTCATCTGACCCAAGAAAAACCAGTCTTGTCTTCGTGCTTAAAAATAAAATAAAGCAAATGCATTGAATTCTATGGGATAGGCTCATTAGCTTAGGATTTGACAGGTTGCTAAATGGTAACTAAGAATGAAGAGCTACAAACACACTATAATTAATTGCTAAAACAGGCATCGCTTGGGCTAAAGCTGGGGCAAGAAAGTGCTGACAGAACAAAATTCACATTCCACTGCCCTCCCTGCCTCTCCCAATTTACAGGAGAATGGGAAATCATGAACAATTGATACACTCCGTTAGCTGCTATCACAGAGAGTAAGTTTCCATGTAGCCTTAGGGGTATCTTACACAGTTTAACACTGAAAATAAAAGGTAATGTTCTTGGCAAAGTGCTACGGGGATTAAATTTGGGAGGCTTGAAGCAGCCTTGAATTGTAGTCAATAAAAGAAGGACCAAATAGTAATTTTGTAATTTAGCTGTGCTGGTTATGCCCAATGAGTCAGACACTTGTGAAATAAACCATGTAAATAGAAAAATGGCTTAACTCTTTCAGTTGGCACACATGGTGTTTGGCCTCTCCCATGCTTCTTGGGATGGAGGCCTCTAATTCAGTAACAATGTGATTACTTAGTTACTACCAATACATCTTTTAAAATAGTTCTTCAGTAAAGATGTTGACTTATTCTCTGGAATTCTTCTTAATAAGTTCCTGACATATTTAGGGATAAAGGTAGCTATCAGTATGGTGCAATATGATCTACATACCCGCATAGAGAGGGCCAGAGCCTCAAGTCAACAGCAACTAGAAAGTCTTTAAAATCACAAAATTCTTGACCACACAAAAATCAGTCTTCAGAGATTTGTGTCAGGGTTTCTGAAGCAATCACCTCACAACAGACAAAAAAGACAACCAGCCAGCAATGATGTGGGATTGAACACAATTTGCAATAATCGATTCGAAAACTCCAAAGCATTTCTAATATTTATTTCACTTCTTTCCTCTTTCTGCCTCCCCTTCTTCCCCTCTCCTTCCCTTCCTCTTCCTTCTCTTTATTGCTCTTACATTCCTTTCCCTTTCTAGTCTGTCTCTCTCTTTCTACATTCTGCAGAATTGTTATTATTCAAATTGACAATTAAGGGGTCTGTCAATCAGTGGGATGACAATTACACTGCTTAAAATGCCAANTATACACATCTCCTTAATACCTGAACGGCGGTTTCTGACAAATGGATCATCATTATTGCCTCACGGTAGTATGTGATTGAGATAACCACTTTACTTATTAAATGGAATTTGTAACATCTTCAAGAATCCAGGAATATATAAATATTCCTGCACAAGAGGTGGTTCATCACTGTCCTCTCATCTTTGATGAATCCCACCGGGGCCTGAAGTGATGGAACGTCACCTGATGGGAAACACTCTTTGATGAACATTCATGAGGGAGCATTGTCCTTTCTTACCCATTTGTATTTTTAGAGCGCAACGATGACCTTTTTATCTTGGGTTTAAAGGTCAATGGTTCAGGTGATCCTGCTGTCTCCTTAGTGGGATCAGGATTCCTCACCTAAATCCTAGCCTTAAACAGTGGCCCCAAGGAGACATGGTCCATTCATCATCAGAATTACTCAGAATTCAGCGATGGCTTCAAAATAATATGAAATGGAATAAAACTCCTACATCGTCACACTGCACAATAAAACAGCTACTAAAAAGATCTGAGGAGATGGAGGCTGCCTTGATCATTCAGATGTTTCTGGGGGCTGGAGCAGTATCTGGTTCTGAATGCACATTTGAAGAAGGAAAGAAAGGAAGAAAGAAAGGAATGAAGGAAGAAAGGAATGAAGGAAGGAACGGAGGAAGGAAGGAAGGGAGGGAGGAAAGGAAGAAAGGGTTTTCATTTCATCTTCACTGAGCTCCACTAATACAGAGGGACATATACCATTAGCACCATTCCTAGTTAGAGGATATAAGGCAAGATGGAGGTTCAATATGCCTGTATTAGACAGGAGCCTTTGGGTACAAATGACAGAACCCATGAAGTGAATGTGTGCATAGGCAAAGAATGAAAGAAGGGAGGAAAAGGAGGAGAGAGTGAGGAAAGGAAGGAGGGAAGAAAGGAAGAAAGGAAGAAAGGAGGGAGGGAAGGAAAAAGGAAAGGAAGGAGGGAGGGAGAGAAGGAGGGAGGGAAGGTGGTAAAAAAAGGGCAGAGGACTCAGAGGAAACCATGGCAACACTATGGCAGCCATTTTGAGGTCTTTCCATCCTTTCTCCCCTTACGTATATGTATTTTCAAACAAAGCTACGCTGTGTCTGTATCATTTTGAAAACATCAAAGTGTTACTGAAAAACCCAAATAACACTAGAAGAGCCAATTAGCCGAATCCAGCTCACATTTCTAACCCACAGAATTATAAGGAAAATAAATGGTTACTTCTTAAGCCACTATGTTTTGGAGTTTTGTGTTACACGGCAAATGATGCCAGCACTTTGAGACGCTAAGGTGGGAGGACCATTTGAGCCTAGGAGTTCAAGACCACCCTGGGCAATATTGTGAAACCCCCATCTCTACAAAAAAAAAAATACCAAAATTGGCCCAGCACGGTGGTGCATCCCTGTAATCCCAGCTATTCCAGAGGATGAGGTGGGAGGATCACCTGAGCCCAGGAGGCAAAGGGAGGGAGGGAGGGATGCATGGAGGGAATTTATCACTCAAAATCTTCTAAAGGTAGAGGATAAAACTTCCAAGGGCTGATCAATTAAATGAAACAAGCAATCTAGGAAGTGCAATCAAGGTTTTCATCACTGAGATAACTCTCCAGAGTTAAAAGATCTCTCATTCTTATTTCTGTTTTGCGTGATTACCTGCTGAAAATGTTGCTTGCTTTTCCTTGGCTCTCTAAGACCTGTATATGGAATTCTCACTGCCCTCCTTCACCCTCTCCCTCCCTCCCTTCCTCAAGCACATGTTCACTGCATGCTTATCATTGTGCCAGGTACTATAGTGGGTACTGGGGATATCATGCTCAGCAGAACACATATAGCTACACTCTTATGGAACTTACAGTACGGTGCGATATCTGTCAATTGCCTACACAGCATCCTTCTCTTCTTTTGGGATCATCACTCTCTCCTCTCAGGACCTGCTCTTCCCATCCCACCTCCCAACAGTAAAACCTTGTTCTTAGGTGGTACCAACTACTTAGCCACCAAAGACTAGCTCAAGTATTAACAAGGAATTCTAATCTCACTGATCAAAGTTCTCCTCTGTCATACAGAAATCAGAATGAAAAAATGATTCACCTCTCCTAGGCAGCAGGGAGGTAACGTGAGAAGTTCAAAAGATGTTGGTGGCCAGGCAAAACAGGTAACTTGAGTCAGAAAAAAGATGAAACTAAGTCCCAACTTCACTAAACTTCCTACTTATGTTACTCTTTAAGGAGTGACATGCCCTCGAATTTCCAACAACTTGGCTTCCCAGATGATCTCATCTTTTCTTAGATAAGCCTTTTAATAATTAACCGCTTTCCTCCTCCTGGGTTCTGTCATTTGTACCCAAAGCCTCCTGCCTAATACAGTCCTATTTATCCTCTGCCTTTCCATACATTCTCTAACTAGGAAATGATGCTAATGGCGTATGTCCCTCCGTGTTAACGGAACTCAGTGAAGATGAGTAAGATGAAATGCTAGCTCTGTCTAAAATCCAGAAACCATTACTGGAACAAATAAGCATCAGACCCTCACATTTTGAGTTGCTTTTACAATACAGAGCAATGGAGTTTTGTAAAAGAAAACATTAACACATTCAGCTTTAAATAAATGAGAATTTCTGGGAGGAACAAAGACTTAACTGCCTGAGGTCTTTCCTTCCTTCTCCCTTTCTTTCTTTCTGGCCTGCAGACTAATAGCTCATTACGGAGATGACTGTCTGAAAAAATAAAAGTTACCTAGACATGCAGGCCACTACCCAGGAAGAGCTAATTATTAGCATAAATCATATGGATCCTGGTCCTGGCTATATTAACCATTTACCGTACTGATCATTTGTCACCACACTGTAACGTCAGTCATCTGTTGGAGAGGAAATTACCCCTTGGTGGTTTCTTCAAGTGAGGTCAGAGTGCAGCTCCTCTCTGTGCACAGTGAGGCACATTATCCCAATAACGTTGTCTACTGGTAAACAAATCCAACCAGGGCGATAAATGTCTACAGGTTCACAAATTAGCCTCCATACAGGCTGAGAACATTTACCATGGGCCATGCAAATTAATCCCATCAAACTGCTTCATACGGTGCAAGGAGGCAGGAATCCATTTGCTAACCTCCCTCAATAGCTTATAACCCAAATTCTGAAAGCATCCACCACTGTCAGAGTTCCCAGCAGATAGGGATTGCCCTCCAGCACCACACTGTTGGCACCATCCCTCATCGGGATGATTTGCCTTTTTAACCAGGAAGCCCAATGGCTGGGTGCAGGCAACATCAGTAACTCCGTGAACTAAAACTCAGTGTTATGCAGCCAACCCTTCGGGTATGCCTACAGTGTGCATAGGTATGCCACCATCACTACCACCACCATCATCATAGAAATATGAAAACATGAATATAATAATTATAGCCAACATTTATATGGCACTTACTGCAAACCTGATGCACATGATCAGTAACGCTCACAACAGCCCAAAGGGTAAATGCCAGTATTATTCCCCCTTTTACAAAGGAGGACACTCAGGCTGGGAGAAGTTCAACAACTTTCCCAAGATCACATAATCATTAGGTGGTCAATATGGAGAGAGGGGCAGAATTGTGTAAAGGGTAACACCAGAGGCTTTCTCTGGGTTGCCTGGCAATAAGCCAGCTGTGGCCAGCTGTTCCAATTCTGCCAGTGGGTAGTCTATCTATAGGGTCCTGATCTCCAAGCGTCTTCTAATGTCATCAGCATAGTCCCAGCATGCACCTCACCTGGACAGCTACTTCCCAGCATGCACCTCGCCTGGACAGCTACTTCCCAGCATGCACCTCGCCTGGACAGCTACTTCCCAGCATGCACCTCGCCTGGACAGCTACTTCCCAGCATATACCTCGCCTGGACAGCTAGCTCCCAGCATGCACCTCACCTGGACAGCTACTTTGTGACATGCATCTCACCTGGACAGCTACTTCCCAGCATGCACCTTAGCTGGACAGCTACTTCCCAGCATGCACCTTACGTGGATAGCTAGTTCCCAGCATGCACCTCACCTGAATGGCTACTTTCCAGTATACACCTCACCTGGACAGCAGTTCCCAATATGCATCTCACCTGAACAGCTGGTTCCCAGCACGTGCCTCACTGGCACAGCTCTTTCCTGGCATGTACCTCACCGAGGCAAGCACCTTACCTGGACAGCTAGTTCCCAGCATGTACCTCTCCTGGACAGCTAGTTCTCAATATGCATCTCATCTGGGCAGGGAGTTCCCACTATGCATCTTATGTGGACAGCTAGTCCCCAGCAGGCACCTTTCCTGGACAGCTAGTTCATACCATGTATCTTGCCCAAGTTAATTCCTGAGACACAAGGAATTGTTCCCTACCTGTAAGACTGTAATCATACAGTAATAAGCCAAACAATAGCCACCCAGAGATTTCAGGTCAAAATCCCTGAAATGTATACCTTTTTTAAGGAAAAAGTTGCCTTTCAGATGTGACAAAACTGATGCCCATGAAATGGGTGATTAACCTGGACTATCTAGAGGTTGCTACACTGCATCACAAATGTCCTTAAAAGAGGCAGAGACACACACAGAACGGAAGACAGTGAGACCACAGAGGCAGAGCCTGTAGTCATGCAGCCACCACGAGCTGCAAGAGGAGACTCCAGAGAGCACAGTCCTGTTAACAACTTGGTTGCATGCCAGTGACACTGATTTGAGACATCATATCACCAGAACTGTAAGATAATAAATTTATATTGTTTTAAGCTACCACATCTAAGGTAGTTAATTACAGAAGCCACTGGAAACTAATACTCTTAACTATTCACCCTCCACAAAAAACAACAGCTAAAGGACAGTGGTGTTCCTATACTAAAACCCAGGCACACAGGACATCCATCCATGTCTGCACCTGGATGCCCAGAGGAAGGAGTTAAGGGTCCAGGCGCCACCTGCCAGTCCTGCTGCCTGTGAGTTCCCATCTTTATCAAATCATGCTCTGAATCTGCCAAAGCCCTTTGCCTGGCATTGGATTTGTTATCTCGCCCATGTCTTCCCGACCCTAGAGCCTCGTTCTTTCCATGACAACAGGAGGCTTGAGAGGAAGTGTGTAAAGATAATTAAGACAAGATCTCCGAAGGGAAAGTTCTTACAGTTTGGCAGGGGAGGCATATATTTAAATAAAAATTTAGTATGTAAACTATATTGTAAAAATCTTCAAAACTCTAAGTTGTTACATGAAAGAATTTTCTTTTATTATAATTATTTTTGTAAGACAGAATTTTGCTCTTGTTGTCCAAGCTGCAGTGCAATGGCATGATCTTGGCTCACCGCTACCTTTTCCTCCTGGGTTCAAGGGGTTCTTCTGCCTCAGCCTCCCGAGTAGTTGGGATTACAGGCATGTGCCACCACGCCAGGCTAGTTTTGTATTTTTAGTAGAGACTATGTTGGTCAGGCTGGTCTTGAATTCCCAATCTCAGGTAATCTGCCCACCTTGGCCTCCCCAAGTGTTGGGATTACAGGCTTGAGACATTGTGCCTGGCCAAGGATTTTAAAGGTTAAACTTAAGATATATGTAGATTCATATGTGGTTTAGGAAACGCAGAGAGACCATGACCCCAACCTAATTGCCCCAGTGGTAACATCTGGTGAAATTCAAAAATATCACAGCCAGGACAAAAAGTAGCCCACAGACACAAGGATACCTTTGATGACCACATCCTAGCGGCACCCCACATCTCTCGTTCCTGACCACTAGCAATCACTCATCTCTATTTCTAGAATTTTAAGTTCAAGTATGCTATATACATGAAATCATTTTGTCTGTAACCTTTAGATACCTACAAGATGATTGCTGCGATTGAGCAAAATGATTTAGAGATGGGTTTTTCTTTCACTTGCCACAACTGAGTGAAACTCTCCTTGGAGTTTCATCCTAGTTTTTGTGTGTGTATCAATAATTTGTTCTTTTTGATTGCTAGATAGTATTCCATAATGTGTATTATCACTGTTTAACCATTCACCCACTGAAAAACATATGGGCTATTTACAGTATTTAGCTATTACAAATAAAGCTGCATTGAACATTTGCATACATGTTGTTTCGTGGACGTGTTTTCATTTTACCGGGATAAATGCCCAAGTGTGCAATTGCTCAGTCATATGGCAGGTGCATGGTTAGTCCTACAAGACAAGGAGAAATGATGTGCCAAAATGATTATGTCATTTGACATTCCCACCAGAAACACGAGAGTGATCTTTGGCAGCATTTGGTATTGCCACTATTGTTTATTTTAGCCCACAAATGGATTTTTTTTTCTGCATAGCTATATGTAAGAAAAGTTAGAATAATGGAAGACAGACATAGTGCAAAATAGTGACATGAGGAGTAATCTCCCAGGAGGCGCATGAAGAAGTGCTTTAATTTGTCCAGGCCAGTAGGGGTATCATCTCAGCTCTGTGGGCATGGATATGGCCTTCTCTCTTCTTCCAGCTTCCTCTCCCACCTTTTCTCTCTTCCTACCTTAGCCACATTGGTCTCCTTTTAACGTTTTCAACCCAACCAGGTTATCTGTCAATTTTTACCTCTCAGCTTGCACATCACCTTCTCAGAGAAGACGTCCAGGACCACCCTGCCTAAGCAGAGTTCTCTCCCAACTACATGTACTTTAATTTTCATTCATGGAACACCCTAGTTTATAATTTCTTCAGACCTGTCAATATTTGTAGGTCTGCAATTATTTACCTTTTTTTTTTTTAAACACTCCATACTACACTTTAGTTCCCCAAAGAGGAATCAATTCCGCTTCATTAGAGGAACAATTAAATTCACTGAATGAAGGACTGAATGATAAAGGGAAGGGCATCTTGGTTGAACTTCGAATTTTACTTTAGAATCCAAGAAACTAAATACTTAAGAGTCTATTTCAATCAACTCAGTTAAGAATGTATTTATGTACAAGGAGGTATATGGTGTATTTCTTTGAGGAAAAAAGATGTCACTTGTCATTCTTGTTCATCTACTAAAATCAATAGTACTGCAAGATTCAAAGATAAAGTCCCCAGATTTCTAATCCAAGACACGTTTCCAGTCAACTGGGGAAATACACACACACACACACACACACACACACACACACACACACACAATTACAAATCAGGGAGAATTAAGTACCAGGGCAGGATGAAAGATAAGGAACCACAGACAGAGAAGAGGGAGAGAGGATTTTTCAGCAGATGAAAATCAAGGTGGCTTCTTGGAGGAGACAGCATCTGAAGTGGGTCTTAAGGATATGGGGGATGGAGATAGTCACAGCAGATGGGCTTTTCAATTTTTTTTATTTTTTGGAGACAGAGTTTTGCTCTGTCGCCCAGGTTGGAGTGCAGTAGCATGATCTTGCCTCACTGCAACCTCCGCCTCCTGGGTTCAAGTGATTCTCCTACCTCAGCCTGTGGAGTAGCTGGGACTACAAGGGTACACCACCACACTCAGGCAATTTTTGTATTTTTCAGTACAGACAAGATTTCTCCAAATTGGTGAGGCTGGTCTTGAACTCCTGACCTCAAGTGATCTACCAGCCTCAGCCTCCCAAGTGTTGGGATAACAGGTGTGAGCCACCACGCCCAAATGGGATTTTCAGTTCTACCTAATGTGTAAGAATATATTTTTCCACTTTTGTCATAATCTATTTCTCTTAAAAATGAACAAAATTTTTGCCAATGAGCAGAATATTTCAGGAGCTAACTTTTAGGTGCCACAGAAAGACTTCTTCAGTATTAAAGCTCAGTACAGTCTACACATTTTCTGATAGGTGGGTAATTGTTTCCTCTGCATTCAAGAGTGTTCAGCAAGTTTCTTGGGTCCTTTGTTTCACCCTCAGGGGATGATTATATATGATCAGAAAGGAGAAATCTGGAGGGTCTCATGCACTCCTGAGGCCAGCTGTTTACTTTTTCTAAATCTGCACGTTCGGGGAGGCATAAGCCTGGGTAAGGGTGGGGCTATTTAAACATGCTTTGGAATCAGGACAGCTAAGTTGCTAGTAAAGCGTGCATGAAGGCAGAATTACGCATTGGTAAGACCTTCTCTGGTCTTTTTCTTGGCCACACTATTGTTTTCTGTTCCTCTTTGACACCCAAGGAAATACAATCAGTTAATCTGGGTCATTATCCCTGACACCAGTCACGGGCCTGCTCCCTCATGAGTCTCAAATTTTCTCTTTAAACACTGACTTTCTTCTACTTGGCAATTGACTTGTCATATGTTACTGCACATCAAAGATTAGATATCTATCTATTTCTCCATCCATCCATCTGGCCATCGGTCTACCTAGGTTGCTTTTTTCCCTCCCTCCTTTCCTTCCACCATTTCTCTCTCTCTACGCACATGCACGCGCGCACTCACACACACACATACATCTTCTCTTTCTTTCATTCTTTCTTTGGTTCTAGCAGCTATCTTTTTTTCTGTCTCTTCTTTTTTTCTGTAAATCCATCTAGCTATTCAGATTTGACCAATAATTCTGAAAATAGTAAATAGTGCCTTCAGCCTAAGAGAGGCTGGCAACCGGGTGCCTGCTGGCCATGTGCGGTCAACAGAACTGTGCGTTTGGCATGTAAAACATTTTCCTAAAATTTTGCATTAGTGACTAACACACAGAAATTGTAAATTTCACACTTAAAAAAATGCAGATACCAAATTTCTCCAGACAAATGAGAAAGCCTGGCCATCCTCTGCCCACTTCTCCACATGGTAACTATTAGCTATGGCTGTGAAGTGACTCCCTTTGAATAGTCCCAGGCTCCTAGCTTACCATGGTGTCAACATTGGTGTATCACCCTGCGAGGAGTCTGTGTGTGGTCAGCCTCTTTGTGGGGTAATACAGCATTAGAAAGCCTTCCGCCTGGCATGGTGCCTCACACCTGTAATCCCAGTACTTTGGGAGGCTGAGGTAGAGGGATAACTTGAGGTCAAGAGTTTGAGACCAGCCCACCCAACATGGTGAGACCCCCATCTCTACTAAAAATACCAAAACTAGCTGGGCGTGGTGGTGGGAGTCTGTAGTCTCAGCCATTTGGGAGGCTGAGGCAGGAGAATCACTTGAATCTAGGAAGTGGAGGTTGCAGTGAGCCGAAATCATGCCACTGCTCTCCAGCCTGGGCAACAGAGCAAG
>NW_016107319.1:4998424-5049329 GCF_001604975.1 Cebus imitator
AAGTCTTACTGGGAATAATTCTCTTCATACTAAAATTATATTACATTTTATTTAATTGCTAAGCCACACATGACTGTTTTAAAATAGAATACAAATGCGTAAGTATGCACAGGTTGACAGGTGCTCTCGTCAGGACAATCGTCGTCAAATAACTGTATCAGACTCTTGCAGTTATGCTGTGGTTGACTCAAGTGTTGGCAACAATTCTTTAGTTCTTCCCATCCCTTGCATTCATTCCCTTTGCTGTGCAGCTTTTCAGCGACTGACTGTGGAGTACACTTCCCTACACCTTGACTGTGGAATCAGCTGCATAACGTGCTTTGGCCAACAAAATGTGGGCCACAGGGGGACTTTTCCAGCCCACCCCTATGGCTCCCCATTGCTGTGAAGATGATGGCAGAGCACCAGCCAGTCTACATGGCCGCTTCCTCTAGACTGGGCCCCAGAATGTGCACACATAGGGCAGACTGAAGACCCACTTGCAGTTATAAGGACACCCCACAGAGTGAAACAAAGCTGTGCAAATGAGCCCAGCCTGGGTCAGCCAAACCCCAGCCAACCAAGAAAGGCATAAGAGATACAAGCTGCATATCAAGAAATGTTGTTTTTTGCAGTATTAAGTGACCAATATTATGTCCCTGGAGGGGAGGCCTCGAGTTCCCAGGTTTCATGGCTCCAAGACAGGTGTGGACTAGCGAACCATCTGTGAGTGGATTGGATTGAGAAAAGATAAAGTTCTCCGGGAAGGAAAGACACTTCACTTTTCAAGAGATGCAGAAATGAATCTATTTTGCAGCTATGTGATTTAATGCCTTCCCTTTTTCCCCTATAAGAACACAGAAAAAAAGGAAATCACTTTGCCCCCAAAGACATGATAAAACTGCAGCCATCACCTCTTTTATTTTTTTCCTAGGGTAATTTAACGGGAGTTTTTCCCTCTGTAATTTTCTTCCAGGCTTTGCTAGAACTTATGAGCATGCTGACCAAGATCCTGTAGGCTTATTAAAGCAGCTGCTTACAAATGAATAAATAAAAAATAAGAAAGTGGCCATCTCCTATCAAAGACAAATGACCTAATTTTGTTAGCAGATCATGTCCAGAGGTCAGCCTTATTCTCCTAGATACTGGCGAGCATTACCATTCATGAAATTGTATTGGTTATTTGACGTCTGTAGATGCTCAACTGTTTTCCCAATGCATGATTCATGGGGGCAAAGGTCTCTGTGCATTTCCACATTTGTAGCTCTAATCTTGCACAGTGGGAGGTCTCAGAACAGCTCCCTTGGTTCCTCCCCTGTCTGGTACATTACACGTTTCATGTTTCATGTGCTGTGGTCTTATTTTTCTCTCCCTGATTATGACCCAGTTGTCTTCATGTAAAACAGTGCAGTCTCTTGTTTCTCATTGTCCATGTGCTTACTGAAAAAGGCCTGGTTCTCAGCAATACGGCTTGCTGTTCAGAGGCCACCCTTTGTTGACTAAGAACTGTGATGTGTTCACGCTTTTTGATGACACAGAACTGATCATGGGGCCTATTCACGTAATAGGAGGTAAAGCTATTGCACCAACTGAAAACAGGCAGGTACCCTGCCTTAGCTTTCAGTCTTCAACAACTATTTATTGGATGGCCACTGTATAAGGGGCTCTGGGCTAGGCAACAACTCTAATATAAGCATGAAAAACACAGACCTTACCTTTATGGAGCCTGTATTTTGGTGAGAGAGAAGTATTATTAGGCCCAGATTACAACTGTGATGTGCTTGCTGTGGGACAGAAATATGACCTGAAGCAGATGCAAAGGCACATTTTGCAGAGATGTGTTATTTCATCAGTAACACCCTAGGAAGAAGCACCTGCTGTCTACGGCAGGGTGAGGTTTGCCCTTTTTAAGATGAGGACATTTAAAGTGAGATATAAAGAACGAGAGGAAACAGCCATGCACTACTGGGACTAAAGAAAGGTACAAAGTCTCTGAAACATGAAAGACGCTTGCTTCTTGGAGGATCTGACAAAATACCAGTGTGAGTACAGTATGGGATCGGGGTGGAGGTACATGGGTCCATGTCTGAGAAGCAAGACCTGGAACGTTCTGGTGAGATCTCTGGAATTTTCTCCTTGTAGAATGAGAAACCACTGAAGGGTCGTAAGTGAGAGTATTCTGAGAAAATGCACGATTTAAGAAGATTCCCTAGAAGGCTACAGTAACCAAAACAGCATAGTGCTGGTACAAGAACAGACACAATGACCAATGGAACAGAACACAGAACTCAGAAACAAGACTGCACATCCCCAACCATCTGATCTTTGACAAACCTGATAAAAACAAGCAATGGGGAAAGGATTCTCTATTTAATAAATGGTGCTGGGAGAGCTGGCTAGCCATAAACAGAAAAGTGAAACTGGACCTCTTCCTTATGCCATATACAAAAATTAACTCAAGAAAGACTAAAGACTTAAATGTAAAACACAAAACTATAAAAATCCTAGAAAAAAATCTAGGCAATGCCATTTTGGATGTAAGTACAGGTCAAGATTTTATAACGAAAATGCCAGAAACAACTGCCACAAAAGTGAAATTTGACAAATGGGATTGAATTAAACTGAAGAGCTTCTGTGCAGCAAAACAAACTATCAGAGTGAACAGACAACCTACAGAATGGCAATCTTTACAATCTATCCATCTGACAAAGGTCTAATACCCAGAAGTGTACAAGGAACTTAATCAAATGTACAAGAGAAACACAACTCCATTAAAAAATGGGCAAAGGACATGAACAGACACTTCTCAAAGGATGACACACATGCAGCCAACAAACATACATAAAAAAGCTCAGTATCACTGATCATTAGAAAATGCAAATCAAAACCACAATGAGATGGCTGCATAATATTCCACGGTGTATATGTGCCACATTTTCCCTATCCAGTCTATTGTTGATGGACATTTAGGTTGGTTCCAGGTCTTTGCTATTGTAAACATTGGAGGGGAGCGCTACACACTGGGGTCAGTTGGGGGGAAATAGGGGAGGGACGGTGGGGGGTGGGGAGCTGGGGAGATAGCAAGGGGAGAGATGCCAGATGTAGGGGATGGGGAGGAAGGCAGCAAATTACACTGCCACGTGTGTACCTATGCAACAATCTTGCATGTTCTTCACATGTACCCCAAAACCTAAAATGCAATTAAAAAAAAAAACACAGTGAGATACCATCTCACAACAGTCAAAATGGCTATTACAAAACAAACAAACAAAAAACAGGTGCTGGCAAGGTTGTGGAAAAAAAGCAACACTTTTACACTGTTATTGGGAGTGGAAGATGGTGTGGCAATTCCTCAAAGACCTAGAGGCAGAAATACCATTTGACCAAGGAATTCCATTATTGGGTATATATCCAAAGGAATAGAAATCATTCTTTTTAAAAGATATATGCATAAGCATGTTCAATGCAGCACTATTCACAATAGCAAAGATGTGGACTTAATCTAAATGCCTATAAATGATAGATCGGATAAAGAAAATATGGTACACATACACCATGGAATACTATGCCGCCATAAAAAGTGAGATCATGTCCTCTGCAGGGACATGAATGTAGTTGGAAGCCATCACCTTCAAACTAAAGCAGGAACAGAAAAACAAACACCACATGTTCTTATTTATAAGTAGGAGCTGAGTGATAAGAGCATGTAGGCACATGGGAGAGAATGACGGACACTGGGAACTATTGAGGGGGGAGGAGAGAGAGAGCATCAGAAAGAACAGCTAATGAATGCTGGATTTAATACACAGGTGATGGGATGATCTGTGCAGCAAACCAGCATGATACAGATTTACCTATGTAACAAACCTGTACATCCTGCACATGTACCCCTGAACTTCAAGTGGAAGGAAAAGAAAAAAAGAAGATTCCTCCAGAAGCTGTTAGGGGAATGGACTGTAGGGGCAAGGATGGAGGAGATAGACAAAAGCCAGGCAGGGAAGAGGTGATGGTGGCTTAGAGAGGGAGGTGGACTGGGGGGTGTGGGGAGAGAGACAGAGACAGAGACAGACAGAGAGAGAGAAAGAGAGCAAGTGAGAGCGTGAGCAAGCTGTTGGGGAAAGGCTCAGACAGAAAACACGATATACTTTGTTAATAGTGAGACAGGGGAGGATTTGGGCACTTTTATTCCATATTCTTAGATAATGAAAGACACTCTACAGGATATGAAGGTATTGAGGGAAAAGTCAGTTCAGCAGAGCTTTAACCTAAGGTTCAAATCTCTTTCTAGTATTTCTTGGGCATGGAACAGAATAGTGAAGGATGCATTCCTAAATCCACTAACAATTTCTATGTGAAGAGGGAACACCTTTATTAACTGAAAATAAGAGTAGGCTATACAAAAGGTAAAGAATATTTTTTTTCCACCCTGGAATATGTATTTTCTTAACAACTACTTCCTCTATAAGACACCATGGCCACTCCATATGACATCTTTCCTCGGCTGACTTGATACTTCCGCCCAACTCTGCAAAACGTTCATAAAAATAAAGAAAGATTTTCACCCATTCTTTTAACCCACGTGACATCCATTCTAACAGAAAATTTTGATCTCAAGATCATACATTTAAAATGTGTTCTTAAGTTTTGGGAAAAAACAACAACAACAACAACAAAAAGAAACAATCTATTTATAATAGCAAATCTTGGAACCAACCCAAATGCCCATCAATGATAGACCGGATAAACAAAATGTGGCACATATACACCATGGAATACTACACAGTCATAAAGAATGAGGTCATGTCCTATGCAGGGACATGGATGAAGCTGGAAACCATCATTCTCAGTAAACTAACACAGGAACAGAAAACCAAACACAGCATGTTCTCACTCCTAAGAGCTCAACAATGAGAACACATGGTCACAGGGAGGGGAACAATATACCCAGGGGCCTGTCAGGGCATTGGGGGCAAGTGGAGGGAGAGCATAAGGATAAATATCTAATGCACACAGGGCTTAAAACCTAGATGATGGGTTGGCAGGTCCAGTAAGCCACCATGGCACATGTATACCTGTGTAACAAACGCTCACATTCTGCACATATTCCAGAACTTGAAGGATAATTTTTTTAAAAAAGAAAACAGATTTAAAAAAATAGCCTCAATGCCCATCAGCAGGAAACCAGATACATAAATTAAGTATGTCCATACAATGGAACACTGCAGAGCCATTAAAAAGATAATACAGATATTCATCAAGCTGAAAAGGGCAGGATAAAAATGTATGATTCAATTTTGTTTTTCTAAACACACAAACACACACATTCATACTTGTATATAACCATAGAGCAAGGTCAGCAAAGTTGCCCAGGCAGTGAATAATCTCTAAGCGACTGGATTAAATAAGGAGGAAATTTCTTCTCTACATATGCACAAAGTATTTGTCTTCCCAAAGATGGGAACGTGCTTCTCTGATCAGAAAAAAATAATTAAGAAAGATGTTTTCATCTCTTTAAAGACTATATACCACTGGAAGGATACTATGTCAGAGATATTATTCAGCTGAGACTATTCAATTAGCTACCATTAAGTAGCAATTTTTTCATGCCCAAGAATTCTACTTGAAGAATGCTCCCATGAAGACAGTGATGTTCACTGGCTTGAGGATGGAGTCCTTAAGCTGCGTGGTCCAAGTTAAATACAGGTGAGATGACATGCATTTCCTAGAGGGTTCCTGGGCCCTGATGTTGCCTCCAACATTTTCCCCAAAGGGCTAAGGCACTCCTTTGCTAGTCAAGAGTCAGCAGGAACCAAAGCGTTGGTCAGAATGTTGAGAGTAAAATTAGCTCTTCAACTGTGGGTGGACAGCTCCTAGCAGAAAGGCCAGTGGTAACACTCGGCTCATTAGCCTGAGGTTAGGTTCTTCAGAAAATCATCAAGCTCTGCGGTCTTACTGAGTCTCCGCTTCTACTCAGCCTGCATGAGGGTTTTATTCTCAAGCAAACAAAAGAAAAAAAAAAGTGGAAAACAGGATGACAATGAAAATACCTTGCAGATGCCTTTGAGTTCTTTCTGTGTGAGTGAGGCTATTCAAGTGAATCCGTCTGACCTTCTTGAAGGCAAGTTTGCCATCTACAACCACGAGCATGCAAACAAAATCTAATGTCCTTATCAAATTCTCAACAGAATCCCAGTATTCTGGGCATGATAACTGACCATTATTATAATACGTATAACTAAATATTATAATAATCATTGCCTTAGTCTGTTCGGGCTGTGAGGAAGATGCCAAAGGCTGGGTAGCTTGCATAAAACAGGCTTGTTTCTCCCAGTTCTGGAGGCTAAGCTCCAGGCGCTGGCAGATTCAGTGTCCAATGACTATCCACTTCCTCGTAGACGTGCTTCTTAACTTCAACTTGACATGATGGTAGGGGTGAGAGGTCTCTGAAACCTCTTTTATAAGGGCACTAACCCATTCATGAGGGCTAAGTCCCATGACCCAATCACCTCCCAAAGATCCCATCTTCTAATACCATCGCCTTGGGTTACGATTCTAAACACAAATTTGGGGGGACATAAACATTGAGACAGTAGCAGTTAATCATACTAATTATAGCTTAAAGAAGACTGTGATCATACTCAATATTTAATGATGGAATGGAGGAACTAGTTCAGGCATCTTTACATGCAGAGACCAATGAACAAGTGAATGAATATCAGAGTTGGCCCTGCAGCACTTCACACCCTGAAGTAGCCTTTTTATTTTTCGGAAGGTCTTTCAATGTGTTCTGTGTGACTAATAGATGGACAACGCTTTAAAGAAAGACCATGGCTGGGCACGGTGGCTCACAACTGTAATCCCAGCACTATGGGAGGCTGAGAAGGGCAGATCACCTGAGGTCAGGAGTTCAAGACCAGCCAAGCCAACATGGACAAGGCTTATCTCTACTAAAAACACAAAATATTAGCTGGGCTTGGTGGTACATAACTGTAATCTAACTACGCAGGAGGCTGAGGCAGGAGAATCACCTGAACCTGGGAGGCAGAGGCTGCGACGAGCTGAGATTGCACCATTGCACTCCAGCCTGGGCAACAAGAGCAAAACTCCATCTCAAAAAAAAAAAGAAAGACTTCATTTTGTTCTAGAAATTCCAGTGATTTATGGTGCACTTTTATGTACCTTAACTGGCAAAATGGTGCTTGATTCTCTCCATGAAAAAATAAACTCACCAAGAAGCAAGCAAGTCAATTCGATAGTATTGATAAATGTTTTAATTTTTAAGTTGAGTCGTAAGTTCAGAGATTTTGGTTTTATTATCCTTCCCAGTGTCCATATTTGCTCTAGACATTATTCTGTTTATACTAAATATTACATTATTTAAAAAAGAAAACTGGGAAACAGGCTCATCATATGCTAAAGAAAATATATATAATAACACAATTGAAAGTCAAGAAATCCAGAGAATAGGATGGAAGGGGAAAAATACCCCAAATATCAAGAATAGTGATCTGATGATAGCCATGAGTACATGAAGTGTTATGATTTTAGCTATGAGAACAATGCCCTTTCTAAACACTAATGTTTTAACTGCTTAATTTTCTCCTCTACAGTTTGCATATTACAAGAAGAATCACATGCCTTCTAATATCCCAGTGAACAGCATCTTAATTAAAAATAGGACAGTTTGCAAAAACACAGGCTGTGTGTCTCACAGCTAATTGAAATCGCTTCCAAGGCCCCTGAAAGACAAGTTCAATATTGTGGAAATACCAGCAGGGCTGGCATTTCACTGTTCTCAGATACCCTCCTTGTCTGTCTGATTAAAATTTCACTTGGCCTTTCTGTCCATAATAAAAGAAACCTATTTGGCCCCAAAGCTGTTCAGCAGACAGCAGATGCATGTTAAATTTCAGGGCATTTATTGAGTCTGCCGATGTTTCCACAGCAGCGATGCAGCTGAGAACCCAACCTCAGCCTTTCCACCCAGATGGAGTCAGTGGGGTTAATAGCAGAGTGAGAAGTTATCATTTTCAGACTGAGGCAGCTATGGTGAAAATGAGGGGCCAGGCGCAGTGGCTCATGCCTGTAATCCCAGCACTTTGGGAGGCCAAGGTGGGTGGATCACTTGAGGTCAGAATTCCAGACCACCTTGGCCAACATCGTAAAACCCTGTCTCTACAAGAAATGCACAAATTAGCAGCATGTGGTGGCATGCGCCTGTAATCCCAGCTACTTGGAAGGCTGAGGGAGGAGAATCACTTAAACCCAGGAAGTGGAGATTATGGTGAGCCAAGACAGCGGCACTGAACTCCAGCCTGGGTGACAGGGCGAGACTTGGTCTCAAAAATAAACAAAAAAAGAAAATGATGGATGGGCCCCCTCCCCTTGTTACACAGGAATCCCATTACTGAGTATATATCCAAAAGATTATAAATCATTCTACTATAAAGACACATGCACATGTATGTTTATTGCCGCGCTATTCATGATAGCAAAGACTTGAAAGCAATCCAAATCCCCATTAATGATAGACTGGATAAAGAATATCTGGCACACATACACCATGGAATACTATACAGCCATAAAAAAAGATGAGTTGATGTCCTTTGCAGGGACATAGATGAAGCTGGAAACCATGATTCTCAGCAAACTAACACAGGAACAGACCAAACATGACATGTTCTCACTCATAATTGGCAACTGAACAATGAGAACACATGGATACAGGGAGGGGAACATCACACACCAGGGCCTGTCAGGAGGTGTGGGGCTAGAGGAGGGACACCATTTGGAGAAATACCTAATGTAGATGACAGGTTGATGGGTGCAGCAAACCACCATGGCTCTTGTATACTTATCTAACAAACCTGCACATTCTACACACGTATCCCAGAACTTAAAGTGCAATTTTAAAAAAGAAAAAAAAAAAAAAACTGGTGCACAGCCTTGCACGGCATGTAATAATGAAAAATCTTTATGTGGGCCAGGCACAGTGGCTCATGTCTGTAATCCCAGCACTTTGGGAGGCCAAGGTGGGCAGATCACGAGGCCAAGAGATCGAGACCCTCCTGGCCAACAAGGTGAAACCCTGTCTCTACTAAAATGCAAAAAAAATTAGCTGGGTGTGGTGGCACACGCCTGTAGTCCCAGCTACTTGGGAGGCTGAAGCAGGAGAATTGCTTGAACCCGGGAGGCAGAGGTTGCAGTGAGCAGGGATCGTGCCACTGCACTCCAGCCTGGTGCCTGGCAAAAGAGCGAGACTCTGTTTAAAAAAAAAAAAATAAAAAGAATATTTATGTGTGGGTGAGATTCTGTGTGATTTTTCCTACAGAATATGACTGAAGCACCTGAGAAAGCTGAGAATGGAGTATTCTGCTATACCCTTCGGAGGGATGTACATGTATATGGTGCAATTGAGACCCCTTGAGGATGCAAAGTGAATGCGTTACTGACGCAGGATGCGCAAGCCCTCAAAGTGGGGCTTAGCTTGGGAAGGTTCTTGGCTTTGCCCAATGAAGAATTCAAGGGCAAACCAGTGGTGTTAGACAGCAACTTTTATTTAAGTGGCAGTACACAGCAGCAGAGGGGCTGCCCCTTGCACAACAGGCCTATCTCACAGGCAGTGTGTGCAGAGGGACAGCTCAGAAGCAGTTCTGCAATTGTTTTATACCTACTTTTAATTGCATACAATTAAAAGCAGAGCTTTCTAGAAAAGGGGTGGTAAACCAAAATCCCCACCAATGACAGACTGGATAAAGGAAATGTGGCACATATACACCATGGAATACTACACAGCCATAGAAAAGAATGAGCTCATGTCCTCTGCAGAGACATGGATGAAGGGAAGCCATCATTCTCAGCAAACTAACACAGGAACAGAAAACCAAACACCACATGTTTTTACTCAGAAGTGGGAGCTGAACAATGAGAATACATGGACACAGGGAGGGGAACACCACACACGAGGGGCCTGTTGTGAGGTGAGGGGCGAGGGGAGGGACAACATTAGGACAAATACCCAATGCCTGAGGGGCTTAAAACCTAGATGACAGGTTGATGGGTGCAGCCAACCACCACGGCACATGTGTACCTACGTAACAAACCTGTACACTCTGTGCATGTATCCCAGTACTTAAACAAAAAATAAATAAATAAGAAGGGGCGGTGACTTCTAGGTGTTGCCGTGATGATGGTAAAATGTTATGCTGCTGTTGGGCATGCTTTCGGTGCCTCCCCCCTGTTTCAGCCAGTCTTCAATCTGGCCTGAAGTGGAGTCCTTCCTTCAACTAATTACAACCACTTCTACCAAAGGTAACAGGATTGTAATAATAACCATTATTACAAGTATTCACGAACATTTAAAGATAACTAATATTTATCTGAACTTGCAAGATGCCCACATTCAGTGACGAGCATATTATTTAATTAAAATTATTATTATTCTCTGTTTTCAGTGAGGCAAGCGAGGCTTAGACAGATTGAGCGATTTGCCCAAGACTGCACAAATGGTTCCCAGTAAAGGCTCAAAACCAAGCAGTCTGACCCCAGTACTCACACGCTGAACCATTTTTATTATAGTGTCTCCTCATTAACCAGTACTGAGTAAGTCGTGGTCATCTTGGTAGACTATGTGTTCATCCATGTCTCATTCTCTTCTCTTCTCCTGGTCGCTCAAAAGACTCTTGCTGTTAGGTGATGCTGAGTGAGTAGCATCGTAGCTGCTGGACTACGACTGGAAGTTATGCCCATCGCAGAGAGCCCAAGAGCTCTGGCTCTGACTCCATTTCCTTATCAGGGTCAGCCAGGTGGGCACAGCTACAGAATGGAAGCAGCCTGGATCGGGAGCCACCTTGTGGAATACACTAGCAGCACACTCAGATGAGTGAGCACTACACAACTGTCAAAACACACATCCACAGTTTGTATGTTACCTAGTACAACCTAACCCGATTTCAGTCATTTAAACTCAGAAAAACAGCTTTCCTGAGTAACTTAAAACTGAACTGTTTGCAAACAAGGGAACTCTCAGGACTGCTCTGGCTACTGTTAACCAATATATGTTATTTCCAATTAATCTTTACCATGTCCTCTAGAAGGAGGGTAGGTTGGGCCCAGTGGCTCACGCCTGTAATCCCAGCATTTTGGGAGGCCAAGGTGGGTAGATCATGAGGTCAAGATATGACACCAACCTGGCCAACACGGTGAAACCCCATCTCTACTAAAAAATACAAAAATTAGCTGGATGTGGTGGTGTGCACCTGTGGTTCCCAGCTACTTGGGAGGCTGAGGCAGGAGAATCGCTTGAACCCAGGAGAAGGAGGTTGCAGTGAAACAGGATCGCGCCACTGCACTCCAGCCTGGCAGCAGAGTGAGACATCATCTCAAAACAAACAAAAAAAGCAGGGTAAATAGGTTGTGCTCATCTGTGAGGAGCTACATGGGTCATCCATCCATCCAGCCATCCAGCCATCTTGCATCCTTCTATTAATATGGAGGTAACATGTGTCAGGCTCTTTACTTGGCAATGGTGATTCAATGCTGAACGCATACAAGAAACACAGTGGCTACCTCCAACAAGCTCTCAATCTAACCTTACAGCCAGTCTCGTACACCAATCAGTATTCTGCATCAATGACTGACACGTAATTTTTACTTGATTTTTAACAAAATCTGTAATTTCTAAATATTCTGTAATGAACGGGTGTTATACTTTAAATAAGAAAACAAATACAAAGAACTAAATTATTGTAGTAGAGGAGCTATCATAGTTTACATAGGATAAATGAGGGGGCATAAGAAAGGAACAGTCATCCCGAAGCAGAGTGAGGGAATGGCTCTAAGAGCTTCATGGAAGACACACACCTTAAGCCAAGTCTTGAAAGACGATCTGATTTCTCTAGGCATAAAAGGTTTCCATTTGAAGGTGTCGCTCCTGATCACTCCCTAAGGCTAACTCACATAGGAGGGAGTTTTAAAGGAATACGGAAATCAAGATACCTCTCCACAGAGCTAAGCAGAATCCCCAAACAAATCAGGACTTTGTTGAGAAATACAACGAAACAACGTTAAAACCCTGTGGGGTTTCTGGTTGCTTCTGCTGCTGTGTGTTTCAATTTCTAACTTCAAAAGCAGCTTTCTTTGTGTGGTGTAATTCAACTGCAGAGCTGAAAATCCTTAATTATCTCATTGTTTGTAAAACAGATTTTAAGGAGGTGGATGCAAAGTGAGAACTGTCCCAACAATTTCTTTTTCAAGAAATGATGAGAAAAAAATGACTAACATAATCAATAATATGTTGCCCAGTGATATATTAATAGTTTACTCATTAAAAATCATCAACTGTAGAAAAGGAATGCGTGAATATCTCCTGTTTCTGTAGTGGGCATCCAATGGCAGAGATGAGCCAGCTACTTAGTACCTATTTCTTTTCTCCTCCAGGGACAGGGACAAAGGCTGTATTTCTGACCTTCTTTTGCAGTTAGGTGTGACCAGATGACACTTTTGGCCAATGGAACATGAGTGGAGGTGCTGCTCTGTATCATGTTAGGTTCAGCCCATGCGATCCTCTCTTTCTTTGGCAACCATCAAAGTGAAGCCACCTATGGAAGGAGCCTGGGTCCCTGTACCACATTATGGAGTAGAACTGTACATCCATCAGGACACCCATTTAGAGCTACACATAAGAAGGAGAAACTTTTTTCTTTTCTTTTTTTTTTTGAGACAGAGTCTTACTCTATCACCCAGGATGGAGTGCAATGGTGCAGTCTGGGTTTATTGCTGCAACCTCCACCTCTGAGGTTCAAACTATTCTTTTGCTTTAGCCTCCCAGTAGCTAGGACTATAGGCGTCCGCCACCATTCCCAGTTAATTTTGCATTTTGGGGTGTCTCCATGTTGGCTAGGCTGGTCTTGAACCCCCGGTCTCAAGAAATCTTCCTACCCTGGCCTCCCAAAGTGCTGGGATGGCAGTTGTGACCACCATGCTGGGCCAAGAAGATAGAAACTTAAATTGCATTAAGGCACTGAGATTTGAAAGTTAATGTGACTCTGAAGCTTGTGTCACTCTAACTAATATAGGTCCTACATATTTTCTGGTCCTCATTATGCAGAGTAAAATACCAAGGAGTCCGTGCCTTCATCAGGGCTAGCTTTGGATGCTGAAACTCACAAAGATACAGAAAGGGAACCCTCGTAGCAGCTGTGCTTGTAGAGCTTAGTCCACAGTGCTCACGAATGGAGCCATCTTTATAAGAGAAATCGGGCCTCTGAAGTCAACTGGCCAAAACAAACTTGACTTCCAGATGGAAAAAGTCACAAAGAGCAGAAGGAAAAAAAGAAAACATTTAAGAATGACTTTTGGAGTCAAACTTACCTGAGTAAATATGTCTCGCTAGCAGTCACAAGCCAAAGAAAGATGATGCTTGATTCCAGATACCATTTAGCATGATGACAATATTATTCTAAATTTTATAATTCTCATTATTATGAGATTTATGAATGACAACAGTCTGTCTACCCTTGCTTAGTCACCCCCAAAAAACCCTTCAAGGTTCTCAAAGATTTCTTTTTAAGAACAAATTGGTTACTGATATCCCCTATTCATTCATTCATTCATTCATTCATTCATTCAATGGACAGTTACTGAGGGCATTCTCTGTGCCAGGTAAGGCTGTAGGCATCCATGGACTCCCCCTCCCAAACAAGTCTTCTCACACTAGCCCAAGAGATTTTATTAAAATAGTTATTGGATCTGGATCAGGTACAGTGGCTCATGCCTATAATCCCAGCACTTTGGGAGGCCAAGGCAGGCGAATCATCTGAGGTAAAGAGTTCGAGACCAGCCTGGCCAACATGGTGAAATGCCATCTCTACTAAAAATACAAAAAAACTTAGCCAGATGTGGTAGCAGGCATCTGTGATCACAGCTACTGGGGAGGCTGAGGCAGGGGTTGTGGTGAACTGACATTGCACCACTGCACTCCACGCTGGATTAAAGAGGAAAACTACACCTCAAAATAATAAAGTAAAACAAAATAAAATAATTAAAGTATTTATTGGATCAGGTACCCCCATCCTTTAAATTCCTCCAGTGTCTTCCCAATGTACTCACAACAGAGTCCAAACCCTCTTGCACCTCCAAGGCTGATGTCTCCAGCTCCTTCCCAGATCACTCTGGACACACTCATCTGTGGATTCATCAACCTTGCCACGTTCCTCCCCTCCTCAAGTTGTACCCATGCTGTCTCCTCCATCTGCACTGCTCCTTGTCCTTTCTCTTCTTGTCCGGTTCCTACATACCCATCAACCTTAATGCCAGTCCTTCACAGAGGCCATCCCTGGACCTTCCATCCAAATTGAGTCTGTTCATTATAATATTCAATAGCATTGAGAGTCTTTCTCTGGTCACGACAAATGTCTACTTACCACCCAGTCAATTCTAGGTGCCGATGGCAAGACGTGAGGAAGACAAAAATCTCGCCCTGTGACACGTAACTTTAACAAGGTATTAACAGATGTCTAAGTGCAGTGGAAGAAATGATCAGCCAGACTGTCAGGGAGCAGCTGGGCAGGCTGCCATTCTAGGCCGCGAAATAATTCAAGGAGGGGCTCCCTGAGAAGGTGGCAGCTAAAGTGAAACTTGAGGCCGGGCACGGTGGCTCATGCCTGTAATCTCAACATTTTGGGAGGCCGAGGTGGGTGGATCACCTGAGGTCAGGAGTTGGAGTCCAGCATGACCAGCATGATAAAACCCTGTCTCTACTCAAAATACAAAAAATTAGGCAGGTGTGGGAATGGGGGTCTGCAATTCCAAGTTCTCAGAGAGGCTAAGGCAGGAGAAACTCTTGAACCCAGGAGGCGGAGGTTGCAGTGAGCTGAGATTTCATCACTACACTCCAGCCTGGGCGACAGAGCAAGACTCTGTTTCAATCAATCAATCAATCAATCAATTTATCAATAAAGCAAGCAAGCTAGGTAGCTTGAAGAATGAGTAAGTGAGTGCCAGGGTAAAATTTTCCCAGGAAGAGGATTGAGTGCAAAGGCCCTGAGGTTGAAAAGAAGCCGAAATATTTGAATAAGAGAAAGGAGGCCAGGGAGGGCTAGTGGTGAGTTACAACAGTTTTAAATGAGACGAGCAGGAGTTACATATCGATTTACATGACTGTACTTTTGACATCTGTCTCCCCAGAGACTGAAAGCTGCAGAAATGCAGATACGCTACTTTGCTTGTCAATCCAGAACCAGGGTCTAGCACAGGCTTTGATACATAGTTGAGAAACTTATCTATTTAATGACTAAATGAATGAAAAGAGTAACTGGGCTGCTCACTTCAGAGCAGGAGCCTGGCAGCTCAAAACAGGTAGGGACAGCTACAGACAGCTGCAAAGATAAACCCTTCCCCGGAATGGAAAAGGGCAAGTGGAGAAACTTACTTTGAGCTGGTAAAGTAATTACTGCACTGCATACACAGACCTGGCAGCCAGGAGGCAGGAAGAAACAAAGAGGTAAATAACTTAGAAATTTTCACTTCCCATCTGCGGTTGCTGCAAGCACCCAGCCTCTGAGACCCCAGGACATTTACACTAAGCAAGAGGCATACAATTAGGCAGCATCTCAAGGTAATACCCAGTAGGTCTTACATTTCATTTCAGTCAACCACTGCTGGGTTTTGGCACCATTTTCATTGCAAATATGAGTAATGCAGACCCCTCAGTCACTATTAAGTAGCAATCTGGGGAAATCATCCACTTCCAATAATCCATTTCTCTAATTTAGAACACTCTGAAACCACATAATGAATAATACTGTCGCCAACTCTCCGGTAATGACATGTGACATATGTCAGCAATTGCTCTTTTCAAGATAAATCCCACTGTGTTGTTCCCTTCAGAAACTCCTACTTATTTATTCGCTTGGGATCCTCACACACAAATACAATGCATTCATTTCTGAAGGGGATTTTATGAACAAAGTTGAATCCCAGGCTTTGAAAGATCAGGAAAAAGTTTTATCCTAACATAATAGATAGCATTCAGTTTTATGTGCAAATGATTGACTAATACGCAATTATATTCTTCAGTGCAGATTGTCAATTAATTCCAAAGTATTTTATTTAATTAGTGATACCATTCAGTATATTCCCATTTTTGCAATAGCAATTTTATTCCACCCTTTTAGAGACAACTAGAGGCTGTTTTTTAAAGAAGATACTGCTTTTCCTATTCCCTTTACTGCATAAATGATGCTCTCCAGGATTCACAGCTGGAGACTATCATAAACATTCCCCAAGAGCTGGGTCTTGTTCTTCCCACTGTCCCTCCTTTCCAAAGATGTGCAGATGGAAAAAATAACTGCCCAAGGACCCAGCTCTTCTCAAATCCAAGAGATGAATGAAGGGGATAAGAGTTACAAATAATGGAAGTGGTTGCAAGTTACCTTCTTTGTACTGAAAACATGCCTAAAACACACCTGTAATCCCAGCAATTTGGGAGGCCGAGGCATGTGAACCATGAGGTCAGGAGTTCAAGCCCAGCATGGCCAAGATGGTGAAATCCCATCTTTACTAAAATTATGAAAAATTAGCTGGGCATAGTGGTGCACGCCTGTAATCTCACCTACTCAGGAGGCTGAGGGAGGGAATTGCTTGAACCTTGAAGGCGAAGATTGCAGTGAGCTGAGATTGTGCCACTGCACTCCAGCCTGGGTGACAGAGCGAGACTTTCTCTCAAAAAAAAAAAAAAAATGCTTAAAACTCTTCTATTTGAGGACGCTTCCCACAGCCCTGGCTCTTGTTGAAAGTAATTTTTTGAGTTACTCAGATAATTGAACAATTGCCCATCTCTAGATGTAATAATCAGAGGGGAAATCTCTCACACCGAAAACGGAAATTTATGAGGCTAAGTAATTAATATATAGGGGGCATCTGGTTGGAAGGTTTGCTGAGGTATAATTGTGGTTACAGATGTTTCAGGGCATTCCTATATTATGCATAGATAACAGAACTAAAATATGTTTACTCAGTGAAATCTAGAAAATATGTATCATCTAACAAGACACTGGAAGAAACAGAAGAGTCCAAGAAGAAGTTTCTCTAAGTTTACAGCTTGGACCCAAATGGAATTAAAATTCAACCAAGTCAGGCAAAAGTTTAAAGTAAGACTAAGCTGTGCTGTCTCCTCTCTCATTCCCCACCTCCAAATATGCTAATGACATTTTAATGAGCAAACCTGCTTGCAAATAAAATGAACCTTAGTGATAATGGAGTGGTATGAATCTGTCCGGCTCTACTTTAGATGGAGTTTGAGATGCATTCGACTAGAGGACTAAGTCTAGTCAATTCATCTGAGATGAACTGGGAATAGGCTTAGACGGCCAATCATAACGTGATATGGTCTCCACATTTGGAGAATTCTTAGATACTGCAATTAAATAAAACATCCATGAATTCACAACCGACCATATGACCAATTCTACCTGCCTGCTGAGCCGTCAAAGTGGCCAGGGCATGGGAGAGATACTATCTTGAAGAATTTTATGAATGGCTTGGGTATTTCAAAGTCAACACAGATTTTATCTGCATGACTCTCTCAATCCCTTACCATTTCAACAGAGGACCTCATCCCCCTAAAATTACCAGAATAGAAAGAGTAGAGAGCCATATTTTAGCCAGCTTAGAGCAACATTTCTTCCCCTAGGCACTGGTGACACTTTGGCTTTGGGAAGTGTTTGTGCAAAAGCAGTTCTACATACTCTGGTATGTTCAGCAGAACCCCTGGCCTCTACTAACCAGATGTCAACAGCAATTGCCCCATCCCACCCTGACAAACCAGAAAGCTCCAGGTACTGCCAGCTGTCCCCTGGGGGAACAAAATAGTCTCAGTTGAGAGCTACTGGTATAGAGGATGGTTTTCTCCTGCTCATCTTTCTAAGGTCTTCCTCTTAGGGTTCCTGTGACATTTTTCTTCTTTGGCCTATTATTACTTCTTATTAGTCATTAAAATTCAAAGATAAACAGGAAAAAAAAGTGAAATATTCCCTCATGAAATGTAAATGTCAGGAACCAGGAATAATCTGTACTATTTTAGACTTTCCCTGTTGTGTATATCAGAACGTACAAGCTCTTCTCAGATACTAATGTCTTCACACACGTTAAGAAAATACATTCAGCCCAGTGTGGGTGGTGCATGCCTGTAATCCCAGCACTCTGGGTGGCCAAGTGGGCAGATCACCTGAAGTCAAGAGTTTAAGACCAGCCTGGGCAACGCGGTGAAACTTTGTCTCTACTAAAAATACAAAAAAATTGCTGGGCATGTTGATGCATGCCTGTTTTCCCAGCTACTTCGGAGGCTGAGGCAGGAGAATCACTTAAACCCGGGAGGTGGAGGTAGCAGTGAGTGGAGACTGCGTCATTGTACTCCATCCTGGGCAACGAGTCAAACTCTATCTCAAAAAAGAAAAAAAAAAAAAGGGCCAGGTGCGCTGGCTCATGTCTGTAATCCCAGCACTTTGGGAGGCAGGTGGATCACCTGAGATCAGGAGTTCAAGAGCAACCTGGCCAATGTGGTGAAACCCTGTCTCAATTAAAAATGCAAAAATTAGCTGGGCATGGTGGTGGGTGTCTGTAATCCCAGCTACTCAGGACACTGACGTAGAAGAATTGCTTGAACCCAGGAGATGGAGGTTGCACTGAGCCAAGATTGTGCCAATGCACTACACCCTGGGTGACAAAGTGAGACTCTGTGTCAAGAAAAAAAAAATACATTCACACCATCCACATGATTATGCAAGTATCTGTTTCTGTTTAACAAGTTGTACTTACTTTTTTATACTAAGTACCTATAATATAACCCTATGTTTTTTAACAGTTGAGCAGTATTTCATTGTATGAATAGACCCAAAATGTACCCAAGCAATCTATTAAAAGCCTTTTAGCATCATTCTGTATATGTGTGTGTGTTTCTCCTTTTATGCTATTTTTTGCTGACTACATTTCATTAACTTTCTTTAAAATGCTTTTGAGTCAAATGACACATCTAGTACTTCTTTGGTTTCTTAAAACTTCTACATCCACCTTCCACTCACTAGACAATTACCTGTAGGGACTGTACCGATACTGGTGAGCTGGGGGAAGACCCTAAATGCTGGTGGGACTTCGATCTCAGCTGGTGTCCAGGCTCTTGACACTGTCTCAAGAAGGAATTCAAGGGTAAGTCAGAAAACAGTGGAAGTATGGAGATTTATTACAAAGGGAAAATTACACACTCAAAAAAAGGGAGTGCCGGGGGACTATCAAGTGAGAGCCATGCCTAAGGGGGTTTGGGGCTGCTACCTTTATGAGTTTCTTTAACCAAGGGGAGGAATATTCATGAAAATTCAGAGAAAAGGGTAGAAATGTCTTAGAATTGTGGTGTCACCCATTTTTTCTTTTGTTTTTTTGAGATGGAGTCTTGCTCTGTCACCAGGCTGGATTGCAGAGGCATGATCTCAGCTCATGGCAACCTCTGCCTCCTGGGTTCAAGCGATTCTCCTGCTTCAGCCTCCCGAGTAGCTGGGATGACAGGCAGGCGCTACCACCACGGCCAGCTATTGTGTGTGTGTGTGTGTGTGTGTGTGTATATTTTTAGTAGAGATGGCGTTTCACCATGTTGGCCAGGATGATCTCAATCTCCTGACCTTGCTATCCACCTGCCTCAACCTCCCAAAGTGCTGGGAAAACAGGTGTGAGCCACCGTGCCCACTCAATGCCACACATTTTTCAGAGGTGTTCTCTGAACTCATGATGCTGGTCACCTAGGGTCTCATGACATGCTCATCAACACCCTAAGTCACCCATTATTGTCCTGAGTCACACAGTGTGACTCAGGACAATAATGAACACAACATGAGGTCCTATGTAAAACCTAGGTGGAATTCAGCATCATGCTGGGTCCAGTTGGTCTTAGCCAGCTCGGTCTACACCTGTTTTTTCAGGACCTAATCAGCCCAGAGCCTCCAGTCATGTAAAACTGCTATCCGAAATCTGTATTATTCCTTTCTTACTTCTAGGAACAAGGGACAGTGCTAACACCCCATCTGTGAGTCACTGGCCTTCCTCCTGAAGCCAAATTACTTCCTGACTGTGGTCCCATGCCACCTGTACCTTCCCTTGGTTCTTCATATCTGCGTGGCTTAGAGGCTTTCAGTCATCTTCTCAAGAGTCTACCACGTGCCAGTACTGAGCTCTGTGCTGGGGAGAAATTGATGAGCAAAGAGCAGATAAGATTTCTCCCCTAAAGAGCACGGAGTCTCGTGCAAACAAGACACATTAATCAAAACTGCTTAGAAATGTATGCAAATTACTAGTGGAATTACTGCTTCCCAGGAGGAGCGCCCAATGCTCTAGGAGGGGCAATGGGAAGACCTGAGGTTTCAGGGCAGGCATTCCTGCAGAAGGGAAGTGGGATCCAAAGGCCAGGGAAGGGCTCACCAGGTAAGAGTGATGGAGGTGATGAGAGATCCAGGTGGGAGACTGGCATAAGCCAACACCCCTGGGAGGAAAGGAAGCTGGCCTCTGAGGGATCAGAAAGATCACAAAAGAGGGGGAAGGGGGGAGAAGATGGCTGGTGGGCAGTGAAGGATGGGGCTGGCAGTGGATACTCTGAGCCTGGCTCTCTGAGACAGATTTGGAAAGGACTGGAGAACAAGGGAGTGACATGGTCACATTCAGACTTTGAAAAGATCACCCTGCTCAACTGTAATGAGTAACCCTCAGGAAGTCACCAGCTGTCAACATACAGAGTCTGTGTCAACTGAGAAAACTTCTCTTCCCTATAAACGCTTTTCCTTGAGTGATAATGCTGGGTCAGATGAGGCACACAACACACTTTCCCATTTCTTCCTTAATGGATTTATTTGCTTCATCTGTGACCACTTTCTTTGGCCTGGTTTCGAGGACAGCACTTTTAGGCCTTTGGATATCATACTGAAGAGAAGAGCTTTCAGAGAAAATGAGATTAAAGTAGATGCAAAAACAAAACAAAACAAAACAAAAAAACCTCTAACAAAATTGATTAATTTAAAAAACATAAAAAGGAGTGTCCTCTTTACGATGGTATATCTTTTATCCACTGGTGTTAAATTAAAGGTCACTAAGAGACTCAATAAATACGTAAAAAGAAACCTTCACTTTTTATCCACTAAAGTCTGCCCACAAACTGCTTTCTCCCCGAACTAAAACGTTAGTTTATAGCATGGCTAATCTATTACAGTGCAATCATATTTTAACCTTATCAAGTATCCTCACAGATTTCTGCCATTCATGCAAAAATGGAACATCAGAGATTCAGATTTTATTTGGAAAATTTCTTATTCATCATATGGAAACACATCCGGTTGTATTCGAGGAATTCAATTTAAAACTAACTTATCTTACATTAATGTTTAAATTCATGAGATTCCACATAAAGTCATTCTTGTAGTATAATAAATTCAGAGTCAATACGATAATTATTAAACAGAAATGAGCATAAGAAAAAGAAATCGCCTGGTCTTAGGGTTAGTCCCCTCTCTCCTGCGCTCCTAGGATGGCAACAAAGAGAAAGAAAAAAGAAGTTTTTGTTTTGTTTTGTTTTTTATATTGACAGGGAGTTTTTGTTGCCAGGCTGGAGTGCACTGGGACAATCTTGCCTCACTGCAACCTCTGCCATTCAGGTTCACATGATTCTCCTGCCCCAGCCTCCTGAGTAGCTGGGATTACAGGCTCCTGCCACTGTACCCGGCTAATTCTTTAATTTTAGTAGAGATGAGGCTACTGTCTTGCCCAGGCTCATCTTGAACTCCTGACCTCATGATCCACTTGCCTTGGACTTCCAAAGTGTTAGCACTACAGGCATGAGCCACAGTGCCCAGCTAGGAATTTTTCCTGAACAAAGGAAAGAAAAAGTTAAGAGGGAGAGGGACCAAAGAGAGGGACAGAGAGAAGACACAAGAGCACGCATGCCGCAGGACTGTACCCACACTGCCACTTATGGAACGCTTATTGTGTACCAGGCACTGTTCTAGGTTTTTTTTTTTTCACATCTCCAAATCTCTCAACAACCCATGGGAATCACCTGAATGACAGTGATCTCAACCAACAACTATGGAGCACTTACTGCGTACCAGATGGTGTTCTAAGCACCCCTCCCCTTTTCTGTAACTAGAGATGGGGTTCTTCCCATGTTGCCCAGGCTGGTCTCGAACCTCTGGCCTCAAACGATTTTCCTGCTTCAGCCTCCCCAAAGTACTGGGTTTACAGGTATGAGGCCCCATACTCAGCCTGTTCTAAGTTCTTACGTGCATCAACTGGCTCAATCCATACAACTTAACATGGTGAGAATGAGGCCTGTCCTCTCCAGATGAGAAAAATGGGATAGGAGGAAGTCAGACGGCATCACCAAGCTGAAATAAATAGCAAGCGGGGGAGTTGGGCAATGAGTGCAGACCAACTCTGCACGTCAGCACGATCCGAAGCAGGTGTAGTATATTTCCAGACATAGAAACTCAGACCTCTTAAGGCTGAGAGCACCCTGTGGGACAGCCAGGATTTGAATTTGAAGTTACAGGATTCCTGAAGTCTTGCTACCACCTTCATCAGAAAGCTCCCTCTGGATATTCATGCTACTTTCCGGGTAGAAGATCAAAGTTTCTATGCAGAATCACTGCATCCATCTCCACCCCCACCCTTCATTGCCTGTGTGTCTTCAGGATCCCTTTTTCATGTGCCCCTGGCACTGGACTGCCCTGCCTCCCTCCCTTTCCTCTTCATATCCTGTTAGGTTCTTCCCTTGAGTCACCGATACAGGATTCGAGCTTTCTGCAGCGATGCAGCGAATAAATACCCACTCCCAGGGAGAGGATACTGCAGTTTCAAAGAGCAAGAGAAAATGGAACTCAGAAATGCTTCATACATGTGTAGGTGCTTGCATTTTCAAGATCACAACAGATTGCTCAGAAAGTGAGATTCATTTTGCGTTCTCAGCTAGCTTGTTCTAAGTACACAACCCCGTTTTCCTGTCATTGTTTTCTCCTTTCCCTTTTCAAATCATCCTTGACTTGCCCAATAATCTGACTTTTCTATGAATTCTTGAATTTTAAGTGTTTATTATAAACACCAGGGATTGTTGTCCCCGAGGGAACTTGGACCATGTCTAGAGACAATTTTGGCATCTAGAGTGGGGAAGAGGTGTGCCACTGGTATCTAGTAGCTAGAGGGTAGTGAGGCTGCTAAGCAGCCTTTCATATACAGAGCAGCCCCCACAAAAAAGGATCATCCGACCAGCAACATCAAGGGTGCTGAGGGAAGTTGGTAATCCCAACTACTTAGGAGGCTGAGACAGGAGAATTGCTTGAACCAGGAAGACAGAGGTTGCAGTGAGCCAAGATCATGCCACTGTACTCCAGCCTAGGCGACAGAGCCAGACTCCATCTCAAAAAAAAAAAAAAAGAAATCCTCAGTCTAGAAGGGTGCACAGAAGCTTGCACCAATGGCTGCCTCCAGGGGAGGTGGCAGGAACATTACAATACCACTTTCAATTATTTCACTCTTGAACTGTTAAGAGTGTTTCTTTTCAATCCACATGTATTAGTTTTGAAATGTTACTACAAATTTAGAAATATATTTAATTCATTTTAAATGTTTTCTTCCAGGAAAGTTTTTTTAAAAAGCTTTTGGGCTTTTTCAAAGAAAAGCAAAATTTCAAGGTGGTGAGTGATGAATCAAAAGAACCTCTTTTTATGAGGAATGGATCAATTTCCTCTTCTCAGTCATGTGTTTACAAAAAATGACAATTTTAACTTACAGAGTTGTGTTAGTATTTATTACGATGATTAAGAAAAATAGGAGACACACTCAACACATTAAACAAAAATGAAATATAAAATTTACTACAAAACACTATCACCATTTTCTACGTAAAGAAATAGAATATGGTGAGTTGTCTTGACAGTAACATAATTACTTACATTATTTATTTTATTATTATTTTTTTTGGAGATGGAGTCTCGCTCTGTTGCTCAGGCTGAAGTGTGCTACGGCATGATCTCAGCTCACTGCAACTTCTGCCTCTCTGGTTCAAGTGATTACAGGCACCTGCCACCATATCTGACTGATTTTTGTATTTTTAGTCGAGATGGGGAATGCCATGTTTACCAGACTGGTCTCAAATTCCCGACCTCAGGTGATCCGCCTGCCTAGGCCTCCCCCAAAGGGCTGGGATGACAGGTGTGAGCCGCAGTCCCCAGCCAGATAACTGTTTACCTTCTAGAACCTCCTCTTCACCATTCCATTACTGTAAAATACAACGTGTAGACAAAGATATGGAAATCCAGATGAAGGAAAACTCAACACTCTTCCCACACTTTCGCTCATGGGACCAGCTCACACCCATCCTTCAAGATTCAGACCAGATGCCACCTCTTCCAGGATACCATTTCTCGCACTGATTTGTCAGGTGCAGCTCCAGCATGCTCCTTTCTACAGCATCCTGTGATCCCCTCCACCCCAGCCCACAGCACAGAGCCCTCTGTTTGTCTGAGTACCTGACTAGGTCCCCAAAGGTAGGAATCTCCTATCACTAATCTTCTTACCTGCAACAACTAGAATAGTGGCTAACATTTAATATTCAAAATTTCAACTGATGGTAAATATTGAATGAATGAATGAATGAACAAATGAATGTAAAAGGGAAGAAGTATCATTTCCACTGACCCTAAGAAATCAAGAATTGGCAGATTCAAAAACAAGGGAGAAAAAGTAGTGGTGTACCCGAGGAAGGAGGGAGATACTACAGTCCCTTAAAGGAATTTCAGGTGGTGGCTGCATGTGGTGGCTCACTTCTGTAATACCAGCACTTTGGGAGGCTGAGATGTGTGGATCACCAGAAACCAGGAGCCTGAAACCAGCCTGGCGACCACGGCAAAACCCCATCTCGACTAAAAACACAAAAATTAGCCAGGTGTGTTGTGAAAGTGCGTGCCTATAATCTCAGCTACTTGGGAGGCTGAGGCAGGAGAATCACTTAAACCCAAGAGGTAGAGGTTGCAGTGAGCCGGCTGAGACAGCTACGCAGCACTCCAGCCTATGTGACAGAGCAAGACTCTGTCTGGGAAAAGAAAAAGAAAAAGAAAACAATTGAATTTCAGGTGGGCCAAGAGGTCAGTGAGGTAGAATGGTGAAGAAGGAACAGAGGCTCCCTAATTATTTTGGGGCCTAGATGGTCCTGGCTTTTATCAAATATGGGCTTCATAAAATGGCTACTGCCTTCTGATACTGCGTCTCCCTTCTATAAAACAGAAATAATAGTATTAAACTCACATGCTGATAAAGAACATGAAATGAGAATAATGCACATACAGTACTAAGCAAAGTATCTACATGTTGAGAAGCTGTTTGGGATCATTGTTTTTTATCCATGAATTCTAATGGGTATCAGAATCATCCTCTGTAGCAGCAGCACACACTCATTAATACTAATGCATGCCCTTTACGTGAATCACTCTGCTAGGCGTTTTAAGGCACTAAGAGATCTAAGACTCAGCTACTGCTCTCAAAAGGCCTAACCTGGTTGGAGAGTCAGACCATACTCACCCTTGTCCCATGGGTTCTATGGGGTTCTTTTCCACCCCTCTCCCTTCCTTCAAGCCCGAGGTACTAAAGAAAGCAGAGCTTGGATCTTTAAAAACACGCCATAGTGTGTAAGTGTGAATTAGCATGGGGTTGTCTAACCTCATACCTTATGAGCAGTTTCATCTGCCATAACTTAGATTGTGATGGGAAATAAAATGCAGGCACGGCGAAGAACTCACTGTGCACGGCAAGACATGTTTTATCTCTAGCCACGAAGTGGAATTGCATTCCTGTTGCGAAACCCAGATTGATGCATGCGTTTTATTTATAACCCTTTCTCTGAAAGTTCCTCCAAGTTACAAGTTAGCAATGAAAGTTTGCAGTGGCTTTTAAAAGACCTGCTGGCATCTTCCCTGACAGCCAAATTCTTGCAAGTGACAGTAACACACCACAGAATGGCCGAGAGTCAACAGGCATTGAAGAATGTGCGTGTCCAAGAAAGAACAATGGGGATAGAATGGAAAAGGTAGAATGTGGGAATACTGAGCACTGATACTCAGGGGAAAACTGCCATTCCAGCATTTCAAACTGTCATCCAACCAGCCATCCTTCTCCCCTCTTATACTGCCTCGACTTTGCACATGAGCTCCCTTTTATCTTCCCTCTATGCTTTCTCAGTCTATCTCCCCCAGCGTATGCAAAAAAAACCACACACAACCATTTCACTGGCACTAGACTCACTTGGATGATAACTTGGCAATTCTATACAACTATGCTGCCCTATTTGATCATGTAGAAGGTTTGTCAGCGAAGGATCATCCATCCCCAAACAGGAGATGCAATCACATCAGAAACCAGGGCTGTGAAAAACAAGAGGTTCCTCAAAGGGTTAAACCATATGACCTAGCAATTTCATTTCTAGGTGTATGCTCACAAAAACTGAAAACAGATACTGAGACAGGTACGTGTACACTCTTGTTCATAGCAGCATTATTTACAGTAGCTAGAAAACACAAACAGCCCAAATGTCTGTCAAGGAATAAACAAGCTGGTTAATTCGTACATTGGAATATTATTCAGCCATGAAAACTGATGAAGTACTGATACATACTAAGATGTGAATGAATATGGAAAACATGCAGACTTAAAGAAGTCAGATAAGAAAGGTCACAAACTGTAAGATTCATGTAAAATATCCTGAACAGGCACATCCACTGTGATAGACCAGTGACTGCCAGGAGTTGGGGGAACAGAGAAATGAAAAGCACCTGCTAAATAGGGATGAGATTTCTTTTTGGGATCATGAAAAAGTTTTAGAACTAGATAAAGGTGATAGTTGCACAATATTAACATACTATGTTCCACTGAATTGTTCACTTAAAAATAACTGACTTCAGGTAATGTGTAATACAACTCAAAGAAATTTTTAAAAATAAAACAGTATCGAAGACTAGTTTTCCAATTCGGGGACAAAACAGGTCATGTAGAAAAATCCACTAATAGGGAAGAGAGGAAGGCACCAGAGAACAAGGTCACGGCCCTGGTAAGATGTAAAGAGACACCACATCTAAGCACCTCGGATTTCTAGCAAGTCCAGGGGTGACTAATAGAGAAGGGATCACGAACATGGGCGGAGGGACTCGGTACTGCATTTCAGCACCACTGCCATTTAATGGTATAGTGCTTGATACATGAACGGCTCTGAGACGTGCTGTCCATACTGGAAACAGATAGGAATCTGTTTCGTAGGGTTATCGTAAGAATTAAATGATAACCCTAAGGCTCTCTTGTAAGTCACTGTATATAACCCATAATACATATTCAATAACTGGTAGCTTTAATTATCATCCAGCTGTTGTGCATGAAATGTGTGGACCAAGCTGCTAAGGACGACGAAAGATAAAAATAGCAATTCTGTGGGTGAAAAATAATTACCTTCTACAAGGCTTCTTTGGAAGGACCAGTGGTCTATGTATCTGGGCTCATTAACAGACCTTTGCAGTAATAAGAAGTCTCTGACTTAGCACCTATTTGAGGTCCATAGATGGCTCTAAAAAAATCTTCTAAGAATGAGGGTGCACTGCAGTCAGTTTTGTTTTTTGCTTGCTTTTTTTCTTTGTAGACAGAGTCTTGCTCTGTCACTCAGGCTGGTGTGTCACTGTACTAGTGCGATCATGGCTTGCTGCAGCCTCCAATTCCTGGGCTCAAAAAATCTTCCTGCCTCAGACTCCTAAGTATTTGGGACTACAGGTGCATGCCACCATACCCAGTTATTTTTTTAATTTTTCTGGGGAACAGGGTTTTGCCATGTTTCCCATGCTCGTCTCAAACTCCTGGCCTCAACTGATTTTTCCTCCCCAGCCTCCCAGAATGCTGGGATTACAGGAGTGAGCAACTATGTCTGGCCTATCACAATTACCTATCTATTAGCAACTCGAAAGATTATTTGATGATTAACAGGATCTATTAGTCCATTTTCATACTGCCATGAAGAAATACCCGAGACTGGATAACTTATAAAGAAAAAGAGGTTTAACGGACTCAGTTCCACATGGCTTGGGAGGCCTCACAATCACGATGGAAGGTGAAGGAGAAGCTCAGGCATGTCATACATGGTGGCAGGCAAGAGGGTGTGACCTTTATAAAACCATCAGATCTCATGAAACTTATTCACTATCATGAGCACAGCATGGGAAAAATCAGGCCCCATGGTTCCATTACCTCCTATTGGGTCTCTCCTATGACAAGTGCGGATTACGGGAACTAAAATTCAAAATGAGATTTGGGTGGGGACACAGCCAAACCATGTGAGGATGAGTGAAAACACCAGATGACATCACATCTGCAGGAACTCTCTGATATGGAGAGCTCTGTAAAGTTTGTCTTCCGGAAAGTACTTACATTGTACATTACACTGGAATCACAGGGCTGGACTGAAATGCTGGCTCTTCTGTAAATTATCAGTGTGTCTGAATAAACAAGTTCCTTTCTTGGAAATAAACTTTTATACCTATTAGACTATATACCTTTCAGTTTGTAAAGACTGCCTGTTGCAACTTAAACCCTATAGCCATATTAAAGGATGTGTGTGTGTGTGTATTCGCTGTAGACCAATATATTTATTCATTTAAGCAATAATTTAAATGTAAGTGAGCACCTGCTATATACAAGGGACTATGCCATCTCTACTGGAGGACACAAAGTTAAATAAGGCAGGATTGTCAACCGCAAGAGTGAGGATGATTTCTATACACAAGTTTTAGGACACTTGAATGTGCAAGGGTCAAATATATGATATAAACTGAACTATAGCCCACATGGAATTCGTTGGATCATGAAACCAGAAGTCTAAGCTGTCTGTATTCAGAACGAACTGATTCGAACTGCTTAACGATGCTGTTGGACGTCCATCTCCATTGCTCACCTTTATTTTCCTCTGTGTTGGTTAATTCTCAGACAGGTGCCTTTCAACCCATGAAGAGGTGGCTATCAGAAATTTCAGACTTCATTCTACCAGGTCAGCATGCTCAGAGGAAACTGAATCTCACCTTCCAAACAACTCCATGTAAATTCCTAAGATTTAATCTCACTGGACTTGACTTGAGCCACATACCCAGGCAGGGACCAGTCAGGGAGGCCAGGAAGATGAAAGGCGTGAGTGGCCAGGCCTGGATCACACTCTCCCTTGTGAAGCTTGGAATTTTCTCCATCTGATGACACAGACTGAGGATGGAAGAGAGGAGTCCTCTCAAGAAACACTAAGATGCTTTACCAGAAAAAAGGGGAAGAAAGAACACCAGCATGAAAAACAGCACCAATTCATCACAAGTGCCAAGATATATACATGCTGTACTAGAGATTAAGAGTGCCACAGCAACTTTAGAAGAAAAAAAGGAACTAGAGTTTAAATCTTACAACAACTTGTATTTCTGCCACATTAATAATTACATAACAGGCCAGGCGCGGTGGCTCACGCCCGTAATCCTACCACTTTGGGAGGCCAAGGCGGGTGGATCATGAGGTCAAGAGATTGAGACCATCCTGGCCAACGTGGTGAAACCCCGTCTCTACTAAAAATACAAAAATCAGCTGGGCGTGGTGACGTGCACCTGTAGTCCCAGCTACTCGGGAGACTGAGGCAGGAGAATTGCTTGAACCTGGGAGGCGGAGGCTGCAGGGAGCCGAGATTGCTCCACTGCACTCCAGCCTGGCTCCTGGCAACAGAGAAAGACTCTGTCGCCATAATAATAATAATAATGATAAATAACTGCATAACAAACCTAAAACTCTCAGTGGCATTCAATAATAAGCTATTTTTTGGGGGTGGGGAACACTCATGGATTTGTAGGTCAGCTTAAATTCATTTCATCTAAACTTGGTTTAACTCTTCCTTGTGGGATGGGTGAGGTCAGCTCCCTATGTCACACCCGTTTAGAGACCATGATTTTCATGGTAGTAAAAGCAGCACACATGGGTGAATCCAACTGCAACAGCACTTCCTTCTAAAGCCGCCACTTATATCATGTCCGCTAACATTTCGTTGGTCAAATTGTCACAAGACCAGCAGCAGCATCCCTGTGGCAGGGAACGATACGCTTGGTACTCTAACAAGAGGAGCCTAAGAAAGGGCTTCCATACAGGGAGGGATGGAAAATCTGCAACAATCATGCGATGACATCTAAGATAATTTTACTCCCATGTGAGACATAGGAGAGCAGACACAAGATGTTTAGCCACTCTTCCAAAGCCATTTAGCTTGAGGATGGCAGGCCTGGGTTTAAAACCAGGTCATCTCATTCTGAAGCCCAAGAGAGACAGATTTTTGGGCAATGGCACAGGAGTAGGGTATGAGGCAAGGCTTCATGAAGGGCTTAGCTCTGCTGCCTGATATGAGTCCCATCCACAGAGGACTTCATGAATTCTTGAGTTACAGTTAGTATGAATTTGTTGTTTTTGTCAGAAACTTAAAAGTTTCATACAACAGAGATGTGCTTAACATATACAACCTTTGTGCAGTCTGCTGAAAGATATTTTGTTTTTCTGTTTGTTTGCTTTTGAGACAGTCTAGCTCTGTTGCCCAGGCTGGAGTGCAGTGGTGGGATATTAGCTCACTGTAACCTCTGCCTCCCGGGTTCAGGCGATTCTCCTGCCTCAGCCTCACGAGTAGCTGGGATTAAAGGCATGCGCCACCACACCTGGTTAATTGTTTTTATTTTTAGTAGAGACAGGGTTTCACCATGCTGGCCAGGCTGGTCTTGAACTCCTGACCTCAAGTGATGCACCTGCCTCCACCTCCCAAAGTGCTGGGATTACAGGTATGAGCCACTGCACCCAGCCGAAAGTTAATTTTAAAACTTAATTCTATTATGAGACAATAAAGAAAGGGACAGGTGCAGGTGACAGCCAAGCAGGATCTCCATACATAGAAGAAGAGTTCTGGTTAAATGTGTTTGAAGATATGAAAGATTAAGGTGGTCAGAAGTATTTTACCTGGGTGTCTGATTCCACTTTAAAATCTCTGCAACAAAGTTCCTTGCATCCAATCAAGTGGACAGTCACGGGATCAGCCTTTACTCAGCAGCCTGCAGGCTGCCATGACAAAGGTCAGGACTTCAGTTTTACATCCATAGTCACCTAAATGTGAAGTCCAACTCAGGGATCCGCAAAAACTGTGTGAAAGAGGCTGAGCACAGTGGCTTACACCTGTCACCTCAGCACTTTGGGAGGCAGAGGCAGTGGGACTGCTTGAGCACAGGAGTTTGAGACCATCCTGGGCAACTTAGTTAACATCCCATCTCAAAAAAAAAAAAAAAAAAAAGATTGAAGGTAAACTAGGGCCAATCTGGTAACAACAAAACCCAACATTGACTTGCATCTAAAGGGCTTTTTCAAAGGCAGGCAGATATGACACAATGATTGTTGACTGACTGAGACAGGGTCATATCCTGTGGCCCAAGCTGGAGTGCAACAGCCTGATCACAGCTGACTACAGTCTTGAACTCCAGGACTCAAACAATCCTCTCACCTCAGCTTCCCAAGTAGCTTGGATTACAAGCCAGCATCACCACACCTAGCTAACTAAAAACAAAAATTTTGTAGAGACAGGGTCTTCGCATGTTGCACAGGCTGGTCTCAAAATCCTGGGCTCAAGCAATCTTCCTGTCTCAGCCTCCAAAAGCGCTGGGATGGGTGTGAGCCATTGCTCCCAGCCCATTATTTGCAAATGGTGCAACAGGCAGAAAGAAACTCTCCTCCTTGAAGGATTTCCCAATTTTAGTATTAAGACTCTTGATACAAGGGTCTTCAAGTATTTAACTTCTAGATATGGTCCTTTCCATCCTTCAACGGAAGTAAATTATATTTTGAAATATACCCATGGGCAGACACTTGGTGTTTACAAAAGTTGTGAGAATTAAGCTTTTCCCCCTAAAGTAATTATTAAGAGGAAACTATTAGGTAGCTAGAGTTGAGAATGAGCTTTGGCGGCAAACAACCGAGTTTTCGCCGGGGACCAGAGAGAAGAGCGTGTAATGGTTTAGAGTGTGTGATCTGGAGCTGAACAGTCTAGGCTGGAATCCCGGCAAGGCATAAGTGGGTAGCCTTGGGCAAGTCATTGATTGGCTTCGACCGTATTCGTTGGTAAAATAAGATTAATGACAGAAGGATTAAATGAGATACTGTATGGATAGACTGACACTATGTCTGGCATAGGGGATGCTCCAGTGACAATTTAGACATGTGATCTCATCTCCTTAACATCCTTTAATGGATTCCCACTGCAAACATCAGAGATGTTTGAACCAGAGCGACTCCATCTTGAACAGGGGCTGGGTAAAATGAGATTGAGACCTACCGGGCTGCATTCCCAGAAGGCAAAGACCTTGCAGATAAAATAGCATGTGGTAAAGAAGCCGGCCAAAACCCACCAAAGCCAAGAGGGCAACCAGAGTGACCTGTGGTCAACCTCATTCCTCACTCCACGCCAATTATAATGCACTCAAAGGCTAAAAGACACCCCCACCAGCGCCACGACAGTTTACAAATGCCATGGCAACAGCAGGAAGTGACCCTATATGGTCTAAAAAGTGGAGGAACCCTCACCAGGAATTGCCTACCCCTTTCCAGGAAAACTCATGAATAATCTGCCCCTTTTCTAGCATATAATCAAGAAGTAACCACGCGGATAAGCAGCTGAGCAGCCCAGGCCTCTGCTCTGCCTAAGGAATAGCATTTTGTTCATTCCTATATTTTCTTAATAAACTTGCTTTCATTTTACCCTATGTACTCACCCCGAGTTCTCACCTGTGCGAGGTCCAAGAACCCTCTCTTGGGGTCTGGATCAGGACCCCTTTCCAGTAACATTAACGGGACATAACGCCAAACCTCTCGATGAGCTGCTGCTATCCAGCCTCAACCCTAGCTCCGCCCTTCCTCCAGGGTTCCAGCCTGAGGGACTTTTCACTTCACTTCTTCAGGTTTCCAAGACCTTCCACACACTGCTTCCTGTGCTTGGAGAAGCCCCTCCCCTTCAGCCTGGTTGTCCCCCACCTGTCATTCAGCTGTGTCCTTAAATGCCATTTGCTTGAGGGGATCTCTGTGATTCACATTTATCATGCTCATCAGTGTAACCTCCTTTGAGAGCATACACTAAAGATTGTAATTATTGATTAATTCGATCAATGCCTGTCCCCCACTAGACTCGAAGCCCCATGAAGCTAGAAACCACACCTACCTTGTTCACCCATCTGCTTCTACCACCCCGTATCAGGCTCGTAACAGAGAAATTATTCACGGACTGAATGGATGGAAAACAATGTCACAGAAAGACATGGAAACACTTAGGACATGATCACGAGCTAGGTCTTAATGAACTTTCCTGCTTTCAGTTTGAAAAGCAGAAGAGGACATTTCCGACTCTTTGAAATCTCCTCCCTTCACCCACATTTTTCCCTTAGTGTTATTACATCCAAGAAGAAGATAACAGTTATTATGATCATGTCGATCGTGCAATGAGATCTGAGAACATTGGCTGGTTTGGTGTGTTGTTGTTGTGGTTTGAAATAAGCTCCCTATGTGGGCTATTAAATAAAGTAGGGACAAATGAGAGAAATTATACATCTGCCTTTCACTCCAGGACAAGTTGTTATGTTTGTTGGAATCTAATTTCCCTTTGTGCAGATCACTGAACCGACCCTCAGATATTGCCAGTGCCACGTTGAGCGTGTTAGTCGCGAAGACTGGTTAGTAATTCGCTGGGTAACTTCAGGAAGGAAATGTAACCAGTCTGGACCATTATCTCCCTTCATTACATAACAAGGGGCTCAGCTCAGATGGAAGCAGAGAAGGTATCATCAGCGCCTCCTTCCTTTACTCATTCCTCAGGAATACTCCCCATCTCTGCAGGTGCCTGCTGCCATTGGCATGCCTGGGAGGTTTGATGCTACAACTAGGGACAGAGGGAGAAGATTCCGATAGGGTGAGAGAGTTTGGGACTTGGAAAGGTGATAAGGAAATTCAAAATGAAAAGGAATTGCATCCACCCCCTACTCAGTTCCTCAGATTGATTTTGAGCCGCCTGTGGAGAGAGAGGTTTAGATGCAGAAGATAAAAGAGAGACTTAATGAGATTCAGCTCAAGCAAAGCTACTTTAGGAAGCAGGTGACAGATCACAGCATAGAGCTGGGGAGGGAACCACTGGCCCTTTCTCTAAAGAAAACCTAAGAAGGCTCTGGGGTCCCCAAACTAGAGCCATTAGGGCATTCAGAGGTGACACGTAGAAACCCACAACAGAGTTCTCAAGATGGGAATTGCAACAACAAGAAGCTTCTGAAGGCAGTTACATGGATGTGGTCAACTGGAAGCTGGAAAGGGAGACGGTTGTTTCATGGAATAAGGCCATTTTGGGGACTGCCAGAAAGAACTGGAATACTATCTAGAAAACCGCAGAAGCATAAATTTTAGTGATTAGCCAATGATTCTTCCCATAATCACAATTTTGGTATATAAAGCCACTGCAGGTTAGACACAGTGGCTCATGTCTCTAATAGCAGTACTTTGGGAGGCCAAGGCTGGTAGATCATGAGGTCAAGGGATGTAAGCCATCCTGGCTAACATGATGAAATCTAGTCTCTACTAAAAAGAAAAAAATTAGCTGGGCGTGTTGGTGCATGCCTATAGCCCCAGCTACTGGGGAGGCTGAGGCAGGAGAATGTCAAGAATCCAGGAGGTGGAGGTTGTGGTGAGCCAAGATTGTGCCACTACATTCCATCCTGATGACAGAACAAGACTCTGTCCTCTTTCCCCCCCAATAAAGTCATTGTGACCTCATATTTCGCCATACAAAGGTGAGGCCTAAAAAGGCACGTAGCATTTTTTTAATGGGAGTATAAATATGTTCATGATTTTCTTTTTATATGTCAATGAGCCATGACTACAGTCATTTTTCTGAAATAAAATGTTATTTAAAAATCTAACAGAAAAGAGAGGAGAAGTCGGGAATTTTAAATTCCTCCTTTACTTCCCTCCTCTCCCAGTCCCCAAAGAAAGACAGCAATGATCTGCAGGGACATCTTTACTCCGACATGATGAACAAATGACTCAGGTGCTTCCCACCATTTCTACCTGCTTCATCTTCTATGGTACTACAGGATGCAAAGCCTAATGGAGTAAAACAGGAGGTCCACAAGGAAAATGCCACTTATGTGCACAGATGAGTGGCCAGCCTCCAACGGTCCAGGCTGTGCAAGGCCACCTCGTCCTAAAAGATTTAGACCACATGTAGGCTTTAAAAACTGAACCAAGGCCAAGCACAGTGGCTCACACCTGTAATCCCAGTACTTTGGGAGGCCGAGTTGGGTGGATCACTTGAGGTCGAGCGTTTGAGAACAGCCTGGCCAACATGGTGAAACCCTGCCTCTACTAAGAGTACAAAAAAAAATTAGCTGGGGACGGTGGCATGCGCCTGTAATCCCAGCTACTCAGGAGGTTGTGGCTGGAGAACTGCTGGAACCTGGGACGTGGAGATTGCAAGGAGCCAGGATCAGGCTATTGCACTCCAGACTGGGTGATAAGAGCAAGACTCCATCTCAAAAAAAACAATAAATAATAAAAATAAATAAAAAATAAAACACTGAACCAGAACTTTGTAGTGCTAAACAGAACTTTGCATTCTACGTTTTCTTTCTCACCTTATTAGTGGAATATCCCAGCTTGGTCTGAAGGAAGAAACATCCATTTTGAATGAGTTTTAAACAAAAAGTAAATTTGAGGAGCTTCTTAATATTCAGAGATATTCATTCTAACAGGAGGACAAATAATGAATCCTATGGGGCCTCTACTTGAAAATCATTAATTTAAAATAATTTTGTATTGGTACTGAGTTTCTCATAAAAGCTCCCTCATATGGAAACTGATGAAATAACTTTATGTGTTGATACATGAAATCAACCAACACTCTTGTATTGCACTATGTATCTGGAGAAACAGCATGGCCACCTCTGTTCATGCTGAGGAAAAACAACATCTGTAAGTCCAGTCTGCACCTTATGTCAGTATTTTTCCTGTGTCTTTATGTCTTCTTTTTATTTATATTTTCAGACAGAACTTCGCTCTTGTTGCCCAGGCTGGAGAGCAATGGTGTGATCTCAGCTCACGGCAACCTTTGCCTTCTGGGTTCAAGCTATTCTCCTGCCTCAGCCTGCCAAGTAGCTGGGATGGGTACCACCTCACCTAGCTAATTTTTGTAGTTTTGTAGAGACGGGGTTTCACCATGTTAGCCAGGCTGGTCTTGAACTTCTGACTTCAGGTGATCCACCCACCTTGGCCTCCCAAAATGCTGTGATTACAGGTGTGAGCCATGGTGCCCTGGCCTCCTGTGCCTTTTAAATGCTAGCATCCAGGTTGCTAATCTTTCCCACACCAGAAAACAAAACAAAACAAAACAAAAATACCTTATTAACTTTGGTCTCACTAAAGACTAGCTACATAATTATTTAAACACCTCTGTCTCCTAAACTGAACAAGGAATTTTAGAATATTCATAGAGAAAAAATATACACATATTATGTAATAGTCAATGAAAGGTTAAAATATTGAATATTATCTGGCGAAAATGTAATCACATTAAAAAGAAGTGATCTTACCCCATATTATTTTAAGACTTGTCCAGTATCACTGGGTTCAATTATATTTTACAAAGTTGAGAGATAATTCTGTTTCTTTTATTCTCTTTAACTTAATTCAGTGGCATTCTTTGTCTTTCCCTGCCTGTGTTAATTCCTGCAAAGGCACATACCTTAAATTATTTTCCAAACTCTACTATCATTTACTTTTTCCTTCAGGATTGGAAGCTTTAGAACTTACTTAGTAAAATCTGCTTTTCAATCAAGTTATCTCAGCCACAGGATTCCCAATAGAAGTACCCAGATGCTTCTCGGGTTATTTTATTATCATCACTTTTTCTGTGTGTGTTCCATAATTATTTCCAGAAATTGTGTAAATCCATCCTGGAAGAGCATCTAGTGAATTATCTGGTAGGTGTGTGCTTGCACGCAATAGAACCTTGATACGGTTTGGCTCTGTCTCCACTTAAATCTCCTCTGGAATTGTAATCCCCACATGTGGAGGGAGGGAAGTGATTTGATCATGGGGATGGTTCCTTCCATGCTGTTCTGATGATAGTGAGTGAGTTCTCCTGTGACCTGGTTTCATGAGGCAGCTCTCCCTGCTCTTGTGTACTTCCCTTTCTTGCTGCCTTGTGAAGAAGGTGCTTGCTTACACTTTGCCTTTCACCTTAACTGTAAGTTTCCTGAGGCCTTCCCAGCCATGTGGAACTGTGAGTCAATTAAACCTCTTGCCTTTATAAATCACCCAGTCTCAGGGAAGTTGTTTACAGCACTGTGAAACTGACTAATACAAGCCTGTGACCAGGTAACTTAAAAGAAAAAACAGGCATTTGCAAGGTAATATCGGGACATTCACAGAATCAATTCTCATGAAGGGTGCCATAAATGCAAAATTAGATACCACTGCCTCACCACCTTTTTACTCATCCTTCTAAAGAGTCAAAGTCCAGGAAAGAGTACCACTGTCCACACTTAGCTTACGCACCTACATCTTCACCACTTGGACAAGGACAGGAAGAATTGTACAGAATCCTCCTGTATGGTCCTCAGGTGTCTCATTTAATCTTTTAAAACACTTTCACTGCCAGACCCACTCCAATCACAAAATGTGGGAAAAAGTAATTTGCTCCAAGAAAATGAGGGATGGACATTTTCTGGATAGCTAACAAAGACCCAAGTTGCACACATAAGCCAATGACAGTGATCTGTAATCCCTACCCCTGTCCATAATCCCTACCACTGTAGCTAACTGTTGGCGAGAAAAGATAGATACCCATTTCCTTCCTGAAACCCCCTCAGACCACAGCATCATCTATTTATTTAAAGAAAAAAAAAGGAGAGGGAATGGAGAAGAGGTTTTTTCGAGACACACACCTAGCAGAACAAGCTCTAGATGCCTGATCATATCAAGCTCAACTCAGGACAAGCGGGTAGGCTCATCTTGGTGGTGTTTATTCGTTTGTACAAAAGCAACTGTCTCCAATTTCCTAACTTCCAGAAAAGCACTGGGCTGGTGAATTACACTTGGTACAACAGCACTCTTCCAGAGAATTGAAATGAGATTTTTGGCAGCCAAAGTGTTTTTTAAAAGCCACTGTTTTCTATGATTGCCCCCATCTCATAAATGACTCTGTTGCTGAGAAGGACCAATTCAGAGACAATGAAAAACTCCTTTTCTGCAGCTCCACAAAACTCACCTGAACTTCGCAGACTTCAGCTTGTTCTGTGCTGTGTTCCTATGGACTTCTGATGGGGTAGCAATTCTGTACCAAGGTTATGGCCCTTTCAGTTCAAGGCCTCATATACAATAGGATGAAGTTCCAGGTACACAGTAACTTATTCCACACTGCCTCCTGGGGTGAATGACAGCTCTTCAACATAGATGAGGAAGAGTATATTTTGGTATATCATGTACCCCATAAATATATACATCTATGTATATACCCACAAAAATTTAAAAAATAATTGTTCTTTTAAAATGTACATTCAGAAGTGTCCAGCACAGTGGCTGGTGCTCAGAGGCAATCTACATTACTTTCTTTCTTCCCTTTGATAAAAGAAAAACTTGAGCTGAATGAAATTGAGCAATGAATGACTCACAGTCAGGCAGCCCCGAGAATCACAGAAGATTCACAGAGATTGTAGCAGAGTCATGTGGTGGAAGATTTATAGACAAAGCAAAGGGAAATGATGTAGGGAAATCAGCAGTGAGGTATAGACACAGCTGGATTGGTTACAGGTTGGCGTTTGCCTTCTTGAAACACTGAGCAGTCTATGAGTGGTTGAATAACAGCTGCTGGGATGAGCCAAGACTCTGCTGTCGTTACAGGCACACACTCCTAAGGTAGGTTTTCAGTCCTGTCTGACTATTAGGTGAGGTTACTGTCCATCCACAAGGACTCAAACACAGACATACAGAGTCCTTCTCAGGCCATATTTAGTTTGCTTTAATATCTTGCTTTGAGATCATCCGATATTGTTCCCTACTAAAGGTGTTACAGTAAGTATTCCCTTGGCATGAGATAGTCATTTTCTATAAATTAGAGATACTGCATTTTATGACTGGGAGAACACGCAGACAGAGTTAAGACCCAGACCCAGAGAGAACCAGGTATTTTTCTCTGGAGAAAGGATTAGTGTTACCTGGGAGCAGAGGTTGGAAGCAGCATTACCCTTCACTGTATACCATTTTTCTGCCAGGCAAAATAAGATTCCTATGAATCAATGAGCTATTCAAAATTTAAACTGAATTAAAATAACAGCCACCAACACCCTGAGATGATAAATCTGGCAGTTATTCCCCATCAGACAATATTTGTTGAGTAAGCAAACCTGTCCCTCTCAACATTCTCATAGAATAATGGTGCTGTTTTATATTCCATTTGAGAATTATTCGTTGGGGAAGCAAACGGTGAGGTCCTTGGGATGTAGTTTATTCACTGGAAGAAAAGGAACTCAACTTCCATACCATGTAAGAAAGCAATACTCTAGGCATTGAAGGGAGGGTCAAGGGTGCTCCAGTGAAGTAGGCATAATCAGATGAGAATCAGGGATGAAATGATATTAGCGAGAGGGGAGAGAAAAAAGGTAAGAGGTAATTCCAAAGTGATGGGGCATCAGTAGACTATAAAGCCTACATGCTGGTGCATGCTTCAATAGAACTATATACACATGTATGGTACAATATATATATGGTAAAATATTATAGAGTTCTATGCATGTTATTATAACCTATATATATCTAGTTCTATTGAATATGAGATAGTATGTAAATAAATATAGTTCTATTGAATATATATGATAGTACATACACATACACACACACAGGACATAATATGCATATTATGCATACTTCTATGGATATTATATCCTGCATATATAAACATATATTCAAAAGAACTAGATACATATCCTATTACATATTTCCAAAAGACAGATATATTTATGGTATAATATAGATTTTTTTTTTTTTTTTTTCAGACAGAGTCTCAGTTTGTTGCCAGGCTAGAGTTCAGTGGTGCCATCTCGGCTCACTGCAACCTCCGCCTCCCAGGTTCCAGTGATTTTCCTGCCTCAGCCTCCCAAGTAGCTGGGGATACAGGCACGCGTCACCATGCCCAGCTAATTTTTGTATTTTTAGTACAGACGGGCTTTCACCATGTTGGCCACGCTGGTCTCGATCTCCTGACCTCGTGATCTGCCCGCCTCGGCCTGCCAAAGTGCTGGGATCACAGGTGTGAGCCACCATGCCTGCTGTAACATGGATCTTAATACGGCAAGACAAGCGAAATCCCATTAGTGAGTGCAGAGCTCAGGCCCCCAGCCCTGTGTGATGCTCCAGCATCCCTCCAGCATTTCCCATCCTGGTGAAAGGCACCACTGTCCAGTCAAACAACCCTAAAAGCAGAAGTCATCTTGGACTGATCCTTTTCCCAAAATCCCCATTATCAATCTATTGCCAAGTTTTCTTCACTGTATGACCTAGGTCTCTTAAATCAGCCATTTACTTCCCACCACCTCCCGCAATGCCTTAGTTTAAGATGGCATCAGTTGTTATTTGAACTACTGAAACACACTCCAAACTGGTCTCCCTATCCACTCTCCAATCTACTTCTCACATTGTAACCCGTGTTTCATAGAAAGGAAATAAAGACGCCGGGCGAGGTGGCTCACACGTGTAATGCCAGCACTTTCGGAGGCTGAGGCAGGCAGATTACTTGAGGTCAGGAGTTCGAGACCAGCCTCGCCATCATCGTGAAACCCCATCTCTACTAAAAATACACAATTAGGCGGGTGTGGTAATGCATGCCTGTAATCTCAGCTACTCGGGAGGCTGAGGCAGGTGAATTGCTTGAATCCATGAGGCGGAGGGTGCAGTGAGCCAAGATCATGCCACTGTACTCCAGTCTGGGTAACAGAGCAAGACTCTGTCTCAAAAGAAAAAAAAATGGAGAGAGAAAGAAAGGAGAAAGAAAAAATAGAAAAAGTAAAAGGAAGGGAGAAAAAGAAAGTTTGAAAGATGCTCCTCCAGTAATACACGTAAGACAATATAATCTCATTAATACGTTGTTTTAGCACATATGATAATACAAATCTGTTACTATATGTAAGTAAAAAACACGTTTTAAAAAATAATATGATGGAATTTGCTAGGAGCTAGTTCAGGCTCCTTAAAAATCATTTTATTTTTTCCCAAAGACTATCCATGTAAGGTGGTGAACTCATTCAAATGATTTTATCTCCTGGTCAGAATAGGCCCAGCAAAGATACTTCCTGAAATTATTTAACATTTGTTACCTCCAGTTAACATAGGAATTTGAAAAAGATGCAAATGTATGACAATCTTTCTGGCTTTTCCTTATTATAGGCCAGTTTCTTATTCCATCTTTCAAATCACTGCAGTTTTGTGGATGCTGTTAAATTAAGTATTCAACATCACTGGGCTCATACAAAGCTTTAGAATGACTTTCAGAAAGGAAAAGTACTTCACAAAAATCTCTAAAGCAAATACTAGCTATAGAACAACATCCAATTAATTATTTTGCTAATTATTCTCTTATATTGTGACCTGTAGCAATTCTATAGTAATTTCTATTCTACCTAATTTCACTCTAAATAATCTAAATAGTCACATTGGTTCTTGGATAAACCATCGTAGTGAATCATATACTTCTCCAAGCTGCTGGGTGATGTCTTATATACTTGTAACAAGAAAATACTATGAGTACGTGAAAACCCACAGTTTTTTTTCCCCTCCCTAACTCACAAAAGATAACTCCTCCTTTGCCAGCTTGGCTTTTGGAATTCCACAACTTAGAACTAAAGCAATGAATAAAGGAGGCAGAACAGGAAAAGTGAAGAACTAGATACATATCCTATTACATATTTCCAAAAGACAGATATATTTATGGTATAATATAGATTTTTTTTTTTTTCAGACAGAGTCTCAGTTTGTTGCCAGGCTAGAGTTCAGTGGTGCCATCTCGGCTCACTGCAACCTCCGCCTCCCAGGTTCCAGTGATTTTCCTGCCTCAGCCTCCCAAGTAGCTGGGGATACAGGCACGCGTCACCATGCCCAGCTAATTTTTGTATTTTTAGTACAGACGGGCTTTCACCATGTTGGCCACGCTGGTCTCGATCTCCTGTGTTTTCCAGTTACTGTTTGAGACCTATGGCCTTTTTAGGAATGAAATTGACCATGGAGGACATAACTGCAGTTCCCACACTTTACCTACAAGAAGTCAGTGTGCCAAAGCACATACTTGGCAAAAGAGGAGGGAATGACTCTCAATCCACTGCCTGCCACTCTATGGCCTTCCATCAAGAAATAGTACCATGTTCTGCCCCAGTGATCTGCGAGAACGGTGCTCTGACTCCTTAGAAAGTCAGCTGTTCTAATGAATAGTTCATTCTCATTATTGACACCCTAATGAAAGAACACATTGTGAAACCTGACATTAATCATCAATCTTCCCAACTTCCACAGTAGCCACATATAATATATAAAGTCCAATTTATAATTCTTTATTTGTAGCAGGAAGATTATTTATGTATCTAGAGCTGTGGACCCTGTTGGTTCCATTGGAGGACATGCACCATCCAGTCAAATCTTCCACCAGCAAAGAGTTATTACTGATCTGAAATACTGCACAGCTAGATGAGGCAGTAGGGATCCTATTAGAATTTAACTTCCATGAAGGAAGGGACCTGTCTTTTTTTTAAGTCTTATCAATTTGCAAGTCCTATACAGTTTAGCTTCATGTGTTGTAACATGCAAGTGTTAGGAAATTCTGTGCTCTGGCCAATATCTTAGATCTACGACAATCATGAAAGCTTGCATTTCAGTAACGCTCTGCAGCTCACAGCATGGTTTTATATTGTAATGGGAGTTCTTCAATCACAAATTCTTAAATTACAAATGTAGCCTGTGAACCTCCTTGCACAACTATACAACGAATCCTTTTTATGAATCTTATTCTCTCAGAAATAATAGATTCTGAGAAATACTCTTAAGTAAGAGAAGCCTCAATTCTCTATCTGGTAAAATACCTGCATATTTGTGCAGGTGAAATTAGTAATGGTGAATGATTCTTTTGCCAAAGTCCCATTGGTTTAACAATCCCATTTCCTTGTCACTTAGCTGCTTTTACCACCATAAATAATTTAAAAAGGTAAATTTTTGTTTTCCAAATAAAAAAAGTTAGAAATCTAGATTATACATAGATTGCACTGGGGAGCTAAAATTTCAGTGCCTAGAAAAGCAGTAACAAATATTTGTTTTTCAAAGGCCAGAACACCACTCTCACTTCCTCACTTCACTGGGAAGGAAGGGTGTCCTGATTGTGGCTGCAGATTGTTTTTTTTCTGTAAGGCTGGAGGCAACACTTCCGTTACAGTTTTGTTTCCAACGACTAAAGAAACAAAGCCAGTTCTGGCACATAGGCCCTCCTGAAAACTCAAGTTTGCACTTTCAGACAGAAAGCGAACAGCAATTTAATAGGCAATGAGGGTCACGTGAACATTCTCAACTAATTTCTATCCCTTGGTGTACTGAAATGTCCAACTCATGACAATTTAAAAAAAATCAAGCCATGGTCTAGCTCAGAGGTTGTATGTCTGCAGAGTGGGTAGATGGGGAAATTAAACACACAAAATATCATTCTGAGTCCAACGGAAATAAGTAAGTTCCTTTTCCTAATAGCAAATCAGCTAAAACACTTTTGGATTACAAATGGAGAATCTAAATCTTGTTGTAGAAGAAGCCATCTTCCCTCTTCAGTAAATATTTAACCATAAGGGAAACTAAAATAACTTTTTTGCACAATCCCACAATCTCAGTTCCCTAAAAGAAAGGCAACTTAAGTTAGTTTATAAAATTCTGCATAGCCAAGTCTCCAAAAAATCTTTTGGGTCAACCTACTTCAGTAGCTTGATACCATCTAACAATCAGATCCTTGTAACAACAGTAAGGAATGGTTTTTGTCAAAATGAATCAAGAATATAAAACCGATCAAATAACACAGACTTTTTTGAGATGGAGTCTCACTGTGTTGCCCAGGCTGGAGGGCAGTGACTCAATCTCGGCTCACTGTAAACTCCGCCACTCAAATTCAAGCGATTCTCCTGCTTCAGCCTCCCGAGTAGCTGGGATTACAGGTGTGCCACCACCCCCAGTTAACTTGTTTAAGTAGAGACTGGGTTTCACCATGTTGGTCAGGCTGGTCTGGAACTCCTGACCTCAGGTGATCCGCTAGCCTCTGCCCCCCAACGTACTGGGATTACAGGTTTGAGCACCCGGCCATAACATGGACTGTTAAAAGGTAAATGTCGAACAACATCCAAGCAATAAAATTCCCGGAGGGGCACAACAGGACCCTGTGTGGCAAACCAGGTGTAACACAGGCCCCCCTAACAACTGTTTCAGCACTGTGTGTGGTTAAGTGAAATATTAAAAGCTGAGGAAGCCAGTACCCTTCTACAAAGGCTAGGATGTAACAAAACCCCACCCAGAGTTGTGCCCAGGCCTTTCCTGGGCCTTAAATCATGACAAGACAATGAAGAAATTCTTAACAGGACTCGTTTAGGATTTAAAAAGTTTTACTAGGGGTCTGAAGAAACTCCCCAGGCTTCCACAAACAAGATTATTGGGGGTTTAAGAGAACTCCCCCAGCCTCCGTGACAAGAGTAATCACCCCAGCACCTAGACCCATTTAGATGAAGTGAATTTACTGAGGCTCCAGAGGAATGCCTTCAGGACTTAGATCTTAGTTATAAATGAGAAGAAGTTAATCACTTTTGTCTTTAGATGAATGCACACTTACACGTAGACATAAGACAAGAAGATATATAAGCTTTGCAAACTTTGTAATTTTGAGTTGGTCTGGTGATATTTTCCAGGTGTTCTCCTTGAAACTGTTTACAGAAATAAAAATTGTCTTCCTCCCGGGTTCATCTGCATCTCGTTACTGGGCCATGAGAAACAGCAGCAGGACCCTCGGTTTGGTCCATAAACATCTTTCCAGCTCAATTAGCTGGCTCCTGATCGACACCCGAGTCTCCCGGCCCTCTCTCCAACCTCCACCCCAATTATGGGTTTACTTTCGCTGAACCCTAACTTCAAGGGTACCGACTTTTGTTTCCCGATGACAAGCGGAATTTTACTGAGTCACTATAAACTGGCTCAATAATCTTTTTATTTGCTATTAGGCTACACCTATGTCTGTTTTGCTTATTTATCTTCAGCTGAGCAGTTCCCAAGGGAAAGGAGCTAGTACAAAGGTAGATGCAATTATACCTTAAATACAGAAGCCTGACCATGACCGAAAGCCTTATATGGCTCTCTCCCACATTTGGGTCTCATTTTTGTGTTCTAAAGGTCAAAATCACACTTTCTAGCATTTTAATTGCATGGTGAAAAACATATGATATGTAACTTTACTTTTAGTTTCTATGTTCAGTTTCAATTTTAGCCACCCAAAGTGTGTTTCAGGACATGAGCGTCATGTGGCACATATTAGAAATGCTTCATAGGCCAATCCCCAGATCTGCTGAATGGGGATCTGCACTTTTAACAAGTTCTGTGTGATTCCTATGCACATTAAACTTTAAGAGGCATTGCGTTAAATGATTCTCACTTTTTCATTTATTCAACAAACATTTATTGATTTCCCGCACTGTTGTCAGATACCCTTGAGAGATACTCGAACAGGGGCAAGACAGATAGCAAACTATTTTCATGACTTCCACTTGAAGAAGTGAAATAACTTCCAACTTCATGGAAAAATAACCAGAAGAAAATGAAAAGTAAAATCCTTCCATTTCGTATGCTATTTACACAGAGTCACTCACATGAGATTTTCGTTTAAAAAGCTACTTTGCCATCTACTAGTTTCTGGAGACCCTTACTTTGTACTTCATCTAAAAGATAAAGGGAGTCTTTTTAGGAAAAACTGAACGTCCACAGGTCTACTCCAGCTCTTATTTAAAAGGCAAAAATTATAGGGAGAGAAAGAGAAATAATTGGGTAGACTTAGAATACGGTGGTATCCTGAATTCACTCTTTAAGCATCCGCCAGGTGATTGCCGTACCTTCTAGAAGCTTGTTACTTAAAGCGTAGTGTGCACGGAAGGACAGCTTTTGAATCACCTGGAAGTCTATTAGAAATGCAGCCACTCTGACCCCACCCCAGACTTAATGAATCAGAATTTGCATTTAACAAGATCCCTAGGCAATGCCTATACACATTAAAGAGAAACACTAGAGTGGGAAACCACTGCCTTAACTTATTACATAAAAAGCAAAAATAGATAGCACTGACTTTTGGTACTACCAGCCCTTCTGGTTGGCCCAGGACTGAGGTGCTTCCAGGAAGCTGGGTTTTAAACGCCGGGTGCTAAAACTGGAACAATCTTATGCAAACAGAGATGGTTATGAGGCATGAAAGCACCAAGACTTGTTTTCAGTACCCTGTTAATCAAAATTGGAAGGGGCAGAAAAAGTGGCCAAAACCAGCAGGACTAGGAATTACATCTGCATAAGACACTTCCACCAGCAACATAACAGTTTACCAAAACATGGCAATGCCCAGAAGTTATCTTAGATGGTGTATTAGTCACGGTTCTCCAGAAGGGCAGAACTAATACGATTCATGTATTCAATATATATGAAAAGGACTTCATAAAGGAGAATGGACTCACAGGATAACAAGGCGAGGTCCCTCTACATGCCATCCACAAGCTGAGGAGCAAGAAAGCCAGTAGAAACTCATTCGAGGTCCAGAAGCCTCAACGGCAAGGAAGCCGACAGTGCAGGCTTCAATCTGCGGCTAAAGGGCCAAGAACCTCCAGCAAACCACTGATGTAAGTCCAAGAGTCCAAAGGCCAAAGAACCTGGAGTCTGATGTTGAAGGGCAGGAAGCATCCAGCGCAGGAGAAAGACGAAGGCTGGAAGACGCGGCAAGCCAGCTGATCCCACCTTCTACGTGCTTTACCCTTGCTGTACGGGCAGCCAATTGGATAGGGTCCACCCAGATTGAGGGTGGGTCTTTCTCTCCGCGTCCTCTCCCTCAGGTGTTAATCTCCTTTGGCAACACCCTCACACACATACCCAGAAACAATAAATACTTCACCACTTCTCTAGGCATCCTTCAATCAAGTTGACACCTAACATTCACCTGTGTGAATGCTTCTAGGAACTCCCTGCCTCTTTTCCAGAAAGTTGGTGAATAACTCACCCCTTATTTATTGGGTTAGTGCAAAAGCAATTGCAGTTTTTACCTTTTTCCTTTTGTTTTGCTTTTACTACAAAGACCGCCGTTACTTTTGCACCCCTATCAGTATATGAGTAGCTAGAAATACAGAGAACCAGCAAGCCAGGAAGGCTGCTTACCTCTGGGGTGGCCTTGCTGTGTCTATGCAGCAGACATTTTTGCTGTACACTGTTTCCCTAATATACTTGCTTGCTTTCTCTGTCGTCTTGCTTTTGAATTCTAACCTAAGCAAAGCCAAGAGCTCTTCCAAGCTGAGCCCCAGTTTTGGGAATCACCTGCAGCAGCTAGTCACCCTACCCCACCTTCACACTCACATCTTAGATTATAGCTTCCAAATATAGCTTAATTTTCTGCTCAGTCTCCCTCCTGGATGGCCACAGAATAATCCCATTCTTCTTTTTCCTAAAAGACTCCCCTCCTGCCCCAAGATGTAACAAGTAGCCATTTGAAGAGAAACTTGAGATATTAAAAAGAAGAATTCATTTTTTTTTCTCTAAACCTCTACAGAAAAGAAGAGTCATCAGTTCAAGCTGCAGATTGAATTACAGTCCCCGAAGCAAACCAGGGAACACAATCTAATCACAGATGCTCAATAAACTCTGGTGCCACTAAATCTACTTTACTTTTACTCCCTTTGTTCCACTTATCATGGGTTATTTTCATTATCTTGGGTATATAAATATTTTAGTTCATATATACAATTTAATTAGTTAAAAGTGCAAAATTAAAGCCAGAAAAAGCACATTTGCTCTGGCCAGAGAAACGAAAGGCACTAGTCAACAAAGAACAGATAGTTGTGTCTTTGAATGAAGACAGCTGTTATCTTGGTTAGCATGGCTGCCGTTAGAATTAGGGGTGTTAACTGGGCTTCCTATTTAAGCATCAGGGGTCTGGTTCAGAATTAGGCAATGTTTCAGCTGCCTGCCACTCCGAATTAAACAACACAGCAGCTCTCTCTCTCTCCCTATCTATTAAACAGGACCACCTGGTGACAGCCTCCACTTCTTTTGTCTCATAATGGCTTCCACATTTGCCCAAGTCTGTCAATTCTCGAAGTTTAACCTTTTCCAGAGTTTATCAAAAATGCAAGTTTCTAAGTACAACCTACACAGACTCAGGAACTGTGTAACAGGATCCAAGAACTCTTCTCTGGAACTAGCATCCTCAGTGATTCTTAGGCTCCAGTTTCTCTTAGCCACACCACCAGAGAACAGACTAGAAATGCGTTGCTTTGATGGATTCAGCTAATCACAAGGAGACGTATTTATTAAACGCATGCTAGGTGCTGTTTAAGGGTGTGGCATGTATTTGTAATTTTGCTAACATCCCTATGTGTTTGGTTTTGTCACTATCAGCTTCATCATTATCATCTCCATTTCAAAGATAAGAAAATATGGGCACAGAAAGTTTAAGTACCTTTCCAAAGATCTACCAACTATCAGTTGATAGAAAAGGGATAGAAACTCAAGCTGAGTACTTCTAGAGCCTATGATTGCCGATATTATGTTACTTCTCACCAAATGACACTGAATTTTTAAACATCACACAACAAGGCATAATGGACCCAAGAGCCAACAGAACTTTAATGCATATAGCTGGAATGGTCCAATTTACTCATAAATCTCTAGGACCCTTCCAGAAGTGAAGACAACGGTTCCAGTGCCCAATGTGCTGTTGTTAATGCTGTTGCTGTTTTATTTCTCCTTTCATGAAAATTGAAAATGCTTCTTTTACTCCCATTGTAATATAATAGGGGCAGTAACTGAATGACGTCAGAGGAACCTGAAATCACGAGCAGTAGGCTTGTGTTGGGGGAAACAGGATATACGTGTTTAACTGTTTTATCTCCATTCTATTAGGCAACAAAGCAACTCTTGCTCGCTCTCTTTTGACCACCTGTTGATAATCTCCACTCTCTGCTTCATAATCATTTTTACCTTTGCCCACATTCATAGCTCTGAAACTGTAACCTTGTAGAGTTCTTTGAGATTTACCAGGATTCTAAGGATGGTGTTATGGATGAATAACAATATCCATCATAGGCATGGCCAACTTGGACAGATTACTTAGCAAATATGGGTGGCTCAGACTCATTCTTGCTACCAAATGCTGCTGCTGCTAATGATGCTGCCAATATGCACAGTAGCAATACAACGAACAGCAGAGCCTTCTACCTGAGAGGATAGATGTGTTACACTGTTTATTTGCTTCACTAGAGCAACCCAGAGAGTGGAAACCTTTCAGATCAGCAGCCCAAATCTTGACATTTAGATTGCACATGGCATCTAATGTTTCCCCACTAAGGAATGCCCTGTTTCCTCTTTCTCCTAGTACGCAATGATTTCCACCTTGAGATGTGGAAGAAAGAGGGTGGAGACATAGGTACCTTTACCAAAGAGCAAGGCAAGTGGTCATGATACAATTTATTGTCTTCTCTCTATCGTTTCCAAAATTTGTCAATGAAACAATGTTGATATTTATGGCTAAGGAACACAGAAGTTGGAAGGCAGATGTAGGCACATCTTCATGGGGAATTTAGGAAAATAAAGGTGTACTCAGGAGAGAAAGTTCATCCAAAAAGAATCCATAGCCACCTGGTAACATCTGCACATATTTAAGAATTACAAGAGATAGTTTTTAAAAAGAGAGAGAGAGAGAGAGAAAGCTCCTTTGTAGGCTGTCTAGGATAGATATGAATAAAGGCAGAAGTAAATAAATGAAAAATTAGGCAGTAAATTCACAGGTACCATCTATTCTGTTATCTACAGTGAATGGAAGAGTTATTTCTTGAAAGCAGAAAATGACCCAGAGGAAGAGTGACTGCTGATTTGGCAGTGGGGCAGTAGGGTGCTTTATCTGTTTTAAGCAACTGGGTTCAAATTTGCTACTTCTTGGTTTTGCTGAAAAATGACTATAGTGACTGATATGGTTTGGCTGTGTCCCCACTCACATGTTATCTTGAACTGTCACTCCCACAACTCCCACGAGTCATAGAAGGCACCCAGAGGGAGGTGATTGAATTACAGGGGGTCTTTCCTGCACTGTTCTCCTCATAGTGAATGAGTTTCATGAGATACCATGGTTTTAAAAATGGGAGTTTTCCTGCACAAGCTCTCTTCTCTTATCTGCCATCAGGTACAACAAGACTTTCACTTTCTGCCATTATTGTGAGGACTCCCCAGTCATGTGGCATTACAAGTCTAATAAACCTCTTTCTTCTGTAAACTGCCCAATATCAAGTATGTCTTTATTAACAGCATAAAATGGACTAATACCTGTTATGCTGCTTTGCAGTCTTTCCTTAGATTTTAAAATGCTTATTTAAAAGCAGAATTTTTTTTTTTACATCTTTTGAAGGCTACATTCGCCATTTTGTGACAAAGTAAAGAAAAATAGGACTTCTAATATGAATTATAATTTTTGAGATGTTACTGAATTTTCTTCTTCCTCAGC
>NW_016107319.1:5049372-5068478 GCF_001604975.1 Cebus imitator
ACAGAGTCTTACTCTGTTGCCTAGGCTGGAATGCAGTTGTTCCATTTCGGCTCACTACAACCTCTGCTTCCCAGGTTTGAGGGATTCTCCTGCCTCAGCCTCCTGAGTAGCTGGGACTTCAGGTGCACAACACAATGCCCAGCTAGTTTTTTTGTGTTTTTGGTGGAGACAGCATTTCAGCATGTTGGCCAGGATGGTCTTGATTTCTTGACCTCATGATCCTCCCACCTCAGCCTCCCGGGGTGCCGGGATTGCAGGCATGGGCCACGGTGCCTGGCTTAACCCCACCTTAATAAATGATGATTAGTTGTGCAAACAAACAAACAAAAAAAAAACATTTTAAACTTTAGTTTCCTAGAAAATAACACTCTCTCATCCCAAGGTTTCTCAATGTTTGGATTCACTGATGGGCAAACACAATAAAAACACAAGAACGTAAAAGGAATTAAGGGGAAGGTGGGGTGTAATTTTGTGTAAAACTGACATACATGTGTCATTTCTTGTTTTCTCATGAAAATAAAAGAAGGCAGCAATGACTGTTCTCAAGGATCATAATTTCATAAAGACTTCAGTAAAAAAAAAAAGGGAATTAATTTAACTTGAAGCCAAAACTCCCCATGCTGACTTTTTCTTATTTTGTTGTAGACTTGGATGAAATGGAACAGCACATCAGCAGCCAAGAAACCAGTGTTGCAAAAATCACGGAATGAGATGAGCTCTCTAGGCCCCTTCCATCAAGGGGACTGCGTACATTTAACAAATTTAGGTGGTTTGTGGACACAAGTGGGTAACCTAGAAGTCACAAATTATACCCGGCTTGGAATTAGCACTGTGAAATATCTGGTCCTTACTATGAATCAACACAACTTGGCTTTCAGAGAAGGAAAGTAGATAAAATATAACCAGAAATGGAAACTCATTTTTTTAAAAGTGACATATATCACATCAACTCTCAAGAGAAAATGTGCAGTATGAAGAAAAGAGAATTAAGCTGACTGTCAGGAGATGTGAGTTTTAGCCCTCCTTCTGTCTAAAACCTGGTGATTTAGGGAAAATCCCTCAATAATTGAGGTCTCAGTTTGCTCATCTGTAAAATGAATGGGTTGATCCAGAAGCCTTCCCTCCATTTTTTTCATGGGGGAAAAAAGTCCTTGACAATTACCTTGGAAAGTAGTGCCTGCATCAAATAAAAATCCATGTACCATCTGCTACTGAAAGAAAAAATGAAATGTTTCCCTACATCAACCACACATTCCTATGAAGCACGCTAAATCCAGGTTGCTATTATGATTTACATTAAACATTCTGAGATGCATCCATTGGAACCTAAGTGATGGGGGGGATTTGGTTTCTCTCATCTGCTTTACATGCCTAGAGACTATTCGATGATTTATATGTAGGTCACTGAATGAAATGAGTGTTCCACTAAACAGCCTATGCAAATGACCATGCACCAATCACTTAAAATAATTAGAAACTTATAAAATGACCATATGTAGTCATTATGAATAATTATATTAAATCACAAAGGAAATTTCTCTCCCATCCCTCCCCCTGTATCCTGAAGGGAATCTGAGCAACAGAGAAGCAGCAGGTAATTAAACACCATTTTTTCAAAAGTGTGTAGTTAAGGAAAACAATTTTCTGTACTTTGAGAATGCCTCAGTTTATATTAGCCTGGTTTGAGTGCCTTCATGGTTAAAAAAAAAAAAAATCACAAACAAGAAACAACACACAACATGGGGTAATGTGAAAAGCTTTGAGAGGACCTAAAAGTTCCATGTCTTTCCCAAACAATCCCGGGTCAACTTCTCCAGGTAGTGGTGGGAAGAACCTAGGAATACTTTCCAGTCCAGCAGCAATTTAATAGCACACCTCATCCCATGCTTCCTAAGCTTGTAGTTCAGTCATTTCAAATATTTTTGGGCAGTGCGCTGACTCATGTTTGGTTGAAATTCCCTAGTATGTTTCATTACCTAACCAATAAAGCAATCTGGGGGAGTTACTGAATCATACACCGCTTGCTGTTTACCAGCCTCTTGATTTTATCTCGATATATGATCACTCCCCTGGACTATTCCTCAAGACAGAGATGTGTTTCATAACCTTTTTTAAAAAAAAGCTCATTCCCATCAGCTATACAAGACCTCCGCTTTCATATACCACCTCCTCCTAACCAAAGCAAACAACCAACCAAAATCCACACACCAATGTAAATCTAAAATAAATCATGGAAACTAATGTTTCTTGCTGTGTTATTTTAATTTTATGTACCCTAACAACCAGGTAAAAAAGATAACCAGTGCACTGCTGTCATTTCCTACAGGGCAAGTTATAATACTTTGGCTCAAGATTTCTTTTTTGCTTGAGAGTAAAGCTTTCAGTTTGCTCTTGTGAAAGAACAAACAATTTCAAAACAGAGGGGAGGGCCAAGGGTTGAAATGTAGGCAGGTCAGTAACAAAGACCTAGAAATGTTTGGAAATGGCCAAAATGTAAACACACTCAGGAATACCAGCAATGCCCACTGAGACACTAAGATAAAGGAACATTTCTGTCAGAGAATTCTGCATTAAGAACAAGTAAGAAAGTCCTACCCTCCTGCAGGGAACCTACAGAGTCGAATCAATCTCAATGGAAGAAAATTGCATTTTGGAAAAAAACAAATTAACTTCTCTGATCAAATTTCAGTTTTAAAATTATATGTAAAATCTATGCCTAAGAGGGGGACCCCATTTCTACTCCCATTGATCCATTGAAATGTTCTTAAAATTGATGGTACCTTTTTAAAAATTATACTTTGATCAATAGGATCATGTTATCTGTTTTAAATTTTGGGATTCCTAAAAAATAACACACAAATCTAGTGACAGCAGCTGTATCATGAACTTTTTAAGATGTGGAGGATAACATCCAAGTGGTTAACAGATGTGTAGCATCCTCAGAGTCAAAAAGTCCCCAGTGTCTATGGATAAAGAAAATGGCACCTACTGAGTGCAGTAATTTGTTTAAAGTCATACAACCAGCATAGGTAATAACCGGGAATGAAATAATTGCCTCTCTCTAAAATACCAACTTGACACCATTAGTGTTTCTCTTGCCCTCAACACACTTCAGTTTCTTTGTCTTAAAAATTATAGAATTGATATTAACAACACCTAGGTCCCCTTAACATTGTAACATTCTGGAACATATCTCAAAGCTGAACCTCACCATCCTGAAGACAGGGTCTTTTACCAAGGGCTATCTGCTGCGTTTGAGTTCTGGTGAACCATGGTGATCTTGGCTTTGGAAATTAGGCAATGACATTCATCTTGTCATGTTCATTTCATGACTTGCAATCTTTACACCCTGAGTTTTTTCTCAAGAACACTCTACCCACAAGCAGTGGCTATGCAGTAAGCTTTCACTAAAATCCTAACCTACTAAATTCAGGGAGGTTGTTTAAAAGCTTCCCATAGGAAGTTTCGTGACATCCACATTTCTGTAAAGCAGTAGAACCATCTTCAGACTGGGTCCATCCAGGAGTGACTTTTCAGGGAATAAAACCACCGGCCCCACTGTGCAACAGAAAGAATAGAAAATGCCAGGAGCAACTCAGGAAGTTGGCCTGGGGACTCTGAGTTCTTGGAGCAGAGTCAGCTACAGAGTGACAACATCACTCAAAAGTGGAGTAATGCCCTTTTAAGACTATAAGGTCTGACCGCGTTGTGGAAGGCATGGTGACCCCAGTGACCCGCACGTACACCTCTGGAGGGCCTTCCAGAATTAGAAAACGTGAAGTAGCTGGAAGATTATGAAAAGCAGAAGAACTGTCAACCCCTTTGGTGCCTAAGTAACCCGAGACATTCTTCTATTGTTGCTTATTCCGGCCTCAAATGACAAGGCCATGGGACTTTGTAACTGACCTTGGTCAACCTCCTGATGCCACACCCTATGACCCCCTCCCAGCTTATAAACCTAAGCCCCTCTCAGCTTGCAAAAATCTTCCCTTAACTGTAACTTTTGTAACTTTTCACTGCCCACCCCAAACCTACAATAACAACTCTTATCCCACCGCCCTTCACTGACTCTCTTTTCGGAGTCAACCCACTCACACCCAGATGAATAAACAACCTTGTTGCTCACACAAAGCCTGTTTTGGGGGAGTCTCGTCATTCAGAGCATGCATTTTAACAAAGACATAAGATGAAAATTGGCACACTGTATGACATCACAGAGGCATCCTTAGAAATCAGTGGAGCACCTGTGTCCAAAGCAGGCTATTTTCAGAAAAATAATAATGATTATGAAATTAGTCACAAGGCAATTAGATGCATCACTAGCTTGTGTTGAACCTGAATGAAATACTCTGCAGATGGTGGGGAATTTAGAAAAATGGTCATCCTATTCAAATCAGAACACATACGATGCAGCAGACCTCATTGGCTTATTTATTCATTTATTTTATTTTATTATTGTTATTTTTTGAGACAGGGTTTCATTCTTGTTCTCCAGGGTGGAGTGCACTGGTGCAATCTCTCCCGCCTCAGCCTTCTGAGTATCTAGGATTACATGCATGTGCCACCACTCCTGGCTAATTATGTATTTTTAGTAGAGATGGGGTTTCACCATGTTGGTCAGGCAGGTCTCGAACTCCTGACTTCAGGTGATCCTCCCACCTCGGACTCCCAAAGTGCTGGGACTACAGACATGAGCCACTGTGCCTGGCTCACTGGTTTATTTTTCACCAGTTGATTAGTAATGACAGACTGGCTATTAATATTAAAACTTCTCTCTATAATATCCAATTATGATCATGTTAAGTTTTCAGTAGAATATATAGTTCTATTTCAGTAGACTTGGATTAAGTTGTATTATAGAGCAAGACTAAGTCCTATACAACTCCAGGTCTTGGGGATTTAGCCAGCAGAAGCTCCATGCTCACTGACAGCTTGGTTTAGAGCAATCAATGGAAGGCTATGATCATCAATCACTCAGGGATGCAATCTCTTTCATCTTGTTATAAAACATCTTCAAAACCTAGCCTCCAAGGTCACAGTGGATGGATAAGAGAGATTGTGAAGGGTCATACAGGTGGTTTATTGCTAAATCTGGAAGTGGCATATATTAATATAATTTACACCCACTTTCTATTGCCCAGAATACAATCAGATAACTTCAACTTAACCATAGGGAGACTCCAATTCACAGTCTACCTGGAGAAAAATAGTTCTGGAAAACACATGTCATTGTTACTACTTCAGATGTTAATCTTTTTGCTGTTTGTGCATAAAATTCTAAGTTGAAAGAACTTCTTTATGTGCCGTTATTGATGAATACCCAAAGATGGTAGAGCCAACCTGGCTTTTGCTCTTAAGACATGCTGCCTAGAATGAGCAGATCAGTTAGGGAACTGCATAGAGCATGGTGACTCCTTTATCCAGCTTATTTCTGTCTACATATGCTACCTATGACCTTGATTACACAACTCTGATAAATGTTTCATCAACGTCTCTTGGAGAGCACTCAATTAGGGCAGAAAATCATTGCATCTTGGTGAAGGTACATTCTAGGAGGGATGCTTTCTTTTCATGTATTCAAAATTCAAAGCAACGAATACATTTCTGACATCCCAACCTGAGCACCAAAGCAGGACATTTTTAGTGCGATAGGTGACCTGTGTGGGGGAGCAAATGGTCATCTCACTTTCAGATAAGGTCCCTAGGAGTCAATAAGCCTTTTTTTAAAGAAAGAAACCTGCTGCCTGAGCAATTCTCTTCCTTCGTGTCTGAAATAAGCTATCCTGAAATCAATTCCCTACCCTTTTAGTCAACTGTGACCGTGACCCTCGATGTGACCTCACATCCACTTCCATTGGGTGGAATTTCTTTAAGTATCTGATTTCCAACTGTTTAAGGAAAGAACTAGATGTGAGTACCACAGTGCAAGGGTCCACACTCAGGGAAAACAGAACTTTGCTGGCCTGCTTGACCTCTAAATGGGCACAGGGCACCACACATTCTCCTTATCCCCTTCGTAAGGATCAGGGGAACCAGCTTTGTCCTTATTACTATGTTTTGGAGAGGCTTTTTGGCTTACCATTTCCTTTTGAGGATCTCTGAGCTCTTTCTGAAATGTTCATGGCTACAGTCTTTTAAGAGGCTACAGAGTTCTTCATTGTTATCTTCTTGCTTTTAACCTATAAAAATGTTTCTTCCACTTGACCTACGTCCTGAAAAATGATGTGCCTGCCCAAAGGTAGGAGGAGAATAATGCTGTCTAGGACAACAGGGAATCTTGTCATTGTGGGGGCACACTGTGGGCCTTTGTAATGTGGGAGGAATTATAACTAGTGGTTAAGAGACCTCAGAGCCAAAAAACTCTGACACCTGGCCAGGCTCATACTTGTGAGGGTCCAGTTCTGACCATCTTCTGACACACTCCTCCCCAAGGAATTAGGAGTCCATAGGATCATGGGAATGCTCATCTGGCCCCCGAACTCCACTCATTTAGGGGTACCCAAAGACACAGAGACTTTTGCCAAAGTGACTAAGCCCCTTCCAGACCCTGCATGGGCTTCTGCCCCAGGTACATCCTCCCCAGTGCAGACACCACCAATTGTGTGTGTCCCTACATTTGAGATGGGGTGTTTAAAATAGAGCTACTTGAAAGTGTAGCTAGTTGGGAAGTGCTAGCTGGGGAGTCACTGTTGTGCACATAAGGTTCCTCACTCACAGTGCCATTTTTTGCAAACGCTAAGGGGAGCCTGAGCAGCAGCATCAGTTTTAGAGCATAATGGACTGAGTCTAATTCTAGCTTTCTCACTTACTAGCTGTGTATTCTAAAGTAAGGTGTTATTGTCTCATCATTGTTTCCTGAATTTGCTTTGGTATCCTCATCTGGAAAATGATGAAAACAGTAGTGGGAACGGTATTTCATATTCATATGATATTAAACTGGACAGTGGCTATAATGTGCTTGCGTGGAACATGGTACATGGAACATGGAAATACGCATTAGATAAGTGTTTCTGATGGTTATTGCGCAGTTGGAAACAAATGAAAAATAGCATATTTAATAGAAAACTTGTCCACATATGTTAATGTTTTTAATTTAAGTGGTAAGAGGAAATACTGCTGAGCTTTGGTGACCTTAGGGTGGAAAGGTGCTACCCGGATGCAAATGGCTTTTATTGCAAATTGTCTAGTCTAGATTCTTGCTAAGGATCACTGCAGTTTTGCCCAGTCTAGAAACACTGACCTCTCCTTGGCAAGAATCACTCCATTCCCTCAAAACTCTGTATCCAGAACAACTGGAAAATTTGCTGAACCACAGAGATGACAGGAAAAATGAGATGGTTATGGCCCACTGTCCATGGTGTTGAGAATAACTGTCATTCTGCATCAACTGTTATGGGAGTTAGTAAGGGACAGGGAGGTTTCCTCAAATTCTCTCCTTTGTCATTTTGTTCTCCAGAGCAGACCAGATATGGTAGATCTTTCTGTTCAGGAATGAAATATAATACCATATTTAATAGTGAATATTTTTGGAAGGAACCATGACCACTTTCTAAAGTCACATCATGTATTTCCTAAGAGTAATCTATTTTATGTGAAATGCCTATATTTATTTCACTCAGAAGCGTAACAAATCAATGTCAATAACAACAATGAGTTTATCCAAGGAAGAAATATTCCCTATCTGAACACTTAAAACATATTGCTTGTGCTATTTTTCAAGCAACTTAGAAGAGTGCTTCATGACAATAACTCCAGCCCACCTTCACTTAGCTCTTGGGCAATTCTTTCAACTTCTACCTACTTTTCTTAAAAAAATAAAATATATGAGGTGGCATGTGATGGTTAAATAGAAAATTCCAGGGATTTACTTCCTTACCACCCCCAATTGCAGGAACACCAAACTGAGTAACACACAATAAAGCACCTTTATCAGAAAAAAAAAAAAAAATCGGACATTAACAAATGCCCTCATGCAAGAAGAACATCCAGGAAAACATGACCTCACCAAATGGACTAAATAAAGCATCAGTGACAAATCCTAGAGATACAGAGATAAGTGACCTCTCAAATAGGGAATTCAAAATGGTTATCATGAGGAAGCTGAATGAACTTCAAGATAACATAGAGGAGGAATTTACAAGTCTATCAGATAAATTTAGCAAAGAAGTTATAGTAATAATAAAAAAACAAATAGAAATTATGGAGCTGAAAAATGCAATCAATAACTTAAAAAATGCATCAGAGTGTCTCTACAGGAAAACTGGTCAAGTAGAAGAAAGAACCAGTGAGCTTAAAGACAGGCTATTTGAAAATACAGTCAGTACACAATAAAAGAGTTTAAAAAGAACAAAATATGCCTGTGATACCCAGAAAGTAGCCTCAAAATAACAAATCTAAGTAAGAGTCATTGGCCTTGAAGTGGAAGTAGAGAAAGAAACTGAGATAGAAAGCTCATTCAAAAAAATAACAGATAACTTTTCAAACCTAGTGAAAGATGTGAATATTGACATACAAGAAAGTCAAACAACACCAAGCAGATTCAACCAAGAGATATATAATAATCAAAGTCTCAAAGGTTAAGGACAAAAAGAGGATCTTAAAAGTAGCAGGAGAAAATAAGCAAAGAACATATAAAGGAGTCCAAATGTTTGGCAGAAACCTTATAGGCCATGAGGGAATGGGATTACATATTTAAAGCACTGAAGGAAAAGCTTTCAAAGCTAGAATATTGTGTTCAGCATGGTTACCCTTCAAACATACAGAAGTAAAGACTTTCTCAAACAAAAGCTGACATAATTTATCAACACCAGATCTGTCTTATAAGAAATGCTGAAGGGAGTTCTTCAACCTGAAAGACAGGGGTACGAATGTACAGCAAGAAATTACCTGAAGATCTAAAGCTTAATTTTACTCACTAAAGGTAAAAGTAAGCACCCAAATAAATACAGAATACTCTAATACTGTAATTGTGTGTAAACCCCTCATATCTTTAGTATGAAAACTAAAAGACAAGCGTATCAAATGTAATAATAACTACAAATATTTGTTGAAAGCTAGACAATAAAAAAGACACAATTAGAGATAACAAAAAGTCAAAGATTAGAGGAGATAAAGTATCGAGATTTTCAGTTTTCTCCTTTTTAATTTTTTTCTTTGTGATCAGATTTAAGCTTTAATCAATCTAAAACAATTGGTTATAAATTTTTTTTTTGCAAGCCTCATGGCAACTACAAAGCAAAAACCTTTCACAGAGACAAAAAGGAATTAAAAGACAGAAATTAAAACACTACCTGAAAATCACTTATATAAAAAGGAAAACAAGAAGGAAAAAGAAGGAAGAGAAAACTAACAAAACAACAGGAAAACCAAGTAACTAAATAGTGGTAGTAAGTCCTTATCTACCAATAATAATAATGAGTGTAAATGGACTTCATTCTCCAAATAAAAGACAGAGTGGCTGAATAAATTTTTTAAAAAGCAAGACCCAACTATATGCTGCCTATTAGAAATTCACTTTTACCTACGAAAACACAGAATGAAAATGAAAGAACAGAAAAAGCTATGCCATGTTAATGAAAACCAAAAAAGAGCACAAATAGCTGTACTTATACCAGATAAAATATATTTCAAGACAAAATCTGTAAAAAGAGACAAAGGAGATCACTATATAATGATGAAGTCAATTCAGCAAGAGGATATAATAATTGTAAATATATATATATACCCAATGCTGAATCCCCCAGATATATACAGCAAATATTATTAGCACTAAAGAGAGAAATAGGCTCCAGTACAATGAAAGTTGGGAATAATAACTTAACATACTACTTTCACCATTGGACAGAAAATCTAGATAGAAAATTAACAAAGACACATCTGACTTAATCTACACTACAGACCAAATGGATCAATACAAATTTATAAAACATTTCATCCAACTTCTGAATAATATACAATCTTCTCATTGGCACATAGAATATTCTCCAGGGTAGACCATATGTTAGGCCATAAAACAAGTCTCAAAAATTCAGAAAAGTCCAAATCATAGCAAGTATCTTTTCAGGCCATACTCACATGAAACTAGAAATCAATAAGCATTTATTGGATATACAGATTCCAGGACATAAAAAAGCCTACCGGGATTAAACCATGGAAAAATAGAAAAGATGAAGAGATCAGTAAGATGAACTTTGTAAACTATATAAATGCATGGTAATTAAATAACATGCTCCTGAACAACTACTGGATGAATTAAGTAATTTAAGAAGAAAATTTAAAAACTCTTAAAGCAAATAAAAGTGGAAACACAACATACTGAAACATAAGGGATGCAGTAAAAGCAGTACTAAGAAGGTAGTTTAGAGCAATAAATGCTTACATTAAAAAAGTAAAAAGACCACTTTGGGAGGCCAAGGTGAGCAGATCACAAGATCAAGAAATCAAGATCATCCTGGCCAAGATGGTGAAACACCATCTCTACTAAAAATACAAAAATTAGTTGGGCATGGTGGCATGCACCTGTAGTCCCAGCTACCCAGGAGAATGAGGCAAGAGAATCACTTGAACCCAGGAGGTAGAGATTGCAGTGATCCAAAATCATGCCACTGTACTCCAGCCTGGTGACAGAGCGAGACTCCGTCTCAAAGGGGGAAAAAAGTAAAGACTTCAAATAACCTAAAAATGCATCTTAAAGAACTAGGAAAGAGCAAACCAAACCCCAAATTAATCCAAGAAAAGAAACACTAAAGATCCAAGCAGAAATAAATTAAATTGTGACAGTAAAATACAAAACAAAAGCTTGTTTTGGAAAATACAAAGAAAATCGACAAACCTTTAGCCAGACAAAGAAAAAAGAGAGAAGGCACAAATAAATGAAATCAGAGATAAGAAAATATTAAAACTGATACCACAGAAATTCAAAGGTAAATTTGAGAGTATTTTTAGCAACTATATGCCAACAAATTAGAAAACCTGGAAGAAATGGATAAGTTCCTGGATATAAAAAACCTACCAAGATTGACCCATGAAAAACCAGAAAACATGAATAGATCAATAATAAACAATGCTATAGAAGAAGTAATAAAAGGACTCCCACTAGAGAAAAATCCCAGGACTTTATGGCTTCACTGTTGAATTCTACCAAATATTTAAGGAAGAATTAATACCAATTCTATTCAAACTATTTTCAAAAATCAAGGAGTAGACAATACTTCTGAACTCATTTTATGGGATCAGAACTGCCCTAATACCAAAACTAGAGAGATACACAAGAAAAAAAGAAAACTGCAGACTAGTATCTGATGAACATGAATGCAAACACCCTAAACAAAATACCACTGAATCAAATTGAACATATTAAAAAGGTCATTTATCATGATCAAATGGGAATCATTCCTGGTATAAAAGGATGGTTCAACACATACAAATCAAGAATTGTGATGTATCACATCAACATAATGAAAACCAAAAACCATATAATCATTTCAGTCAATGTCAAAACATGCATTTGATAAAATTCAATATCCTTTTGTGATAAAAACTCTCAACCGAGTATAGAAGAAACATACCTCAACATGATAAGGGCCATATATAACAAGGTCACAGCTACTATTATATTGAATGGGGGAAAAACTGAAAACTTTTCGTCTAAAATGTGAAACAAGACAAGGATATCCACTTTCATCACTGTTATTCAACAGAGTACTGAAAGTCCTAGCCAGAGCAATTAGACAAAAGAAAGAGCATCCAAATTAAAAAGGAATAAGTCAAATGATCCTTATTTGCATATAATATAATATTATATTTAGAAAACATAAAGAAATCAAAACATTATTAGACTGATAAACAAATCTAGTAAAATTGCATGATATACAGTCAACATACAAAAAGCAGTAGCATTTCTATATGACAACAGCAAATGATGTGAAAAAAAAAGCAAGAAAGCAATCCCACTTACAACAGCTACAAAAAAAAATTACTGAGGAATAAATTTAACCAAAAAATAAAAAAATCTCTACAATGAAAACTATAAAACCTGATTAAAGAAATCGAAAAGTACAGAAAAAGTGGAAAGACACCCTATGTTCACGGATTGGAAGAATCAATATTCTGAAAACACCCATATTATCCAAAGCTATCTACAGATTCTGGGCAATCCCTTTGAAAATACCAGAGATGTTCTTCAAAGAAAAAGAAAAAAAATCCTAAAATTTATGTGGACCCACAAAAGACCCAGAATAGCCAAAGAAATTCTGAGCAAAAAGTACAAAGCTGGAGGCATTACCTTATCTGACTCCAAATTATACTACAAAGCTAAAGTAACCAAAACAGCAAGGTACTAGCATAAAAACAGACGTATAGAACAATGGAACAGAACAGAGAGCCCAGAAGTAAATACATGCATTTGGAGTCAACTTATTTTCAACAAAGGAACCATGAACTTACATTGCAAAAAGGATAGTCTCTTCATAAACAGTGCTGAAAAAGCTAGATATTCACATGCACAAGAATGAAACTAGGTCTCTATCTCTCACCATCTACAAAAATCAAATCAAAGTGGACTAAACAATTCAATATAAGACCTGGACTAGTGAAGCTACTAGAAGAAAACACCTGAGAAATGCTTTTAGACATGGGTGTGGGTAAATGTGTTTTGAGTAAGCCATCAAATGCAAAGGTAACCAAAGCAAAAAGGATAAATCGGATCACATCAAGCTAAAAAGTGTCTGCACAGCAAAGGAAACCAGAAACAAGTGAAGAGACAACCTACAGAATGGAAGAAAATATTTGCAAACTACCCAACCGACAAGGGAATAACTGTCAGAACATGTAAGAAGCTCAAACAGCTTGTTACAAAAAATAAAAACTCATATAATCCAAATAAAAATGAACAAACATCTGAATAGACATTTTTCAAGAAGACATAAAAGTGACCAAGAGGTATGTGAAAAAAAAAATGCTCAACATCACTAATCATTAGAAAAATGCAAATAAAAATTGTAATGAAATTTCTCACCCCAGTTAAAATGGCTCTCTCAAAAAGACAGGCACTATATATATGCATATGTATATGAAATATATATGGAATATATATTAAATAAAACAACCAACAACTAAAAAACAAATAAATAAAAAACAAAAAGACAAAAATATATATAGAAATTAATAAACACAGGCAATAATGAATGGTGGTAAGGATATGGAGCATGGGGAATGCTTGTATACCATTGGTGGGAATCTGAGTTAGTACAGCCACTCTGGAGAATAGTATGGAGGTTCTTCAAAAATCTAAAACTAACATATGATTTAGCAATCTCATTGTTGGGTATATATTCAAATGAAAGAAAGTTAGCATATAGAAGAAATATCTGCATTGCCATGTTTACTCTAGCCAAGCTATGGAATTGACCTAAGTGACATCAATGTGTGAAATGAATGAAAAAATGTAGTACACACATACAACGAAATATTATTCAACCACAAAAAAGCATGAAATTTTGTCATTCAACACAGATGGATGGAACTGGAGGACGTGATGTCAGGTTAAATAAGCAAGGCATAGAAAGACAAACATTGCAAGTTCTCATTCATATGCCAGAGCTAAAAAAACTGACCTCATAGAGATAGAAAGCAGAATAATGGTTACCAAATGCTAGAAAGGGTAATTGAGAGCAAGGGGGAGTTAAAAGTCGGTGAATTTATGGGTACAAAAATACAGTTAGATAAAAGAAATAAGATCTAGTCTTCAGGAGCACAACAGGGCAACTATAGTTAACAATAATGTATTGTATATTTCAAAATAACTAGAGTAACAGATTTACAGTGTTTGCAACACAACAAAACCATAAATGTTTAAAGTTATGGCTAGTCCAATTACCTTGATTTGATCATTACACATTACACGCTTTTGTAAAAATTTCCCCATAAACATGTACAACTCGGACATAACCATAAAAATTAAAAATAAATAAAAAACTAGAGTGGGGTGTGTGTGTGTATTCAATTAATATTCAATTGTTTTGATAGATTTTTTTGGTTCAATCAATAATTTTTCAGGCAAATTTATTATGTGCGGTAAACAAGAAAAAGAATTCACAATCATATTTTTCAAAAAGGTCTCAGAAAGACAATCCAGTTTCTCTAATATAAAAAGCCTAAGAAAAAAGAGAGTAAAATATGAATGTGGAAAGTTCTCTACTCTTTATAGACTAAAGAACTCTAGCCATATTAACTAAATGCATTCTACAGTTCTCATTTGGATTTCGGTTCAAGTTAACTTTATAAATACGTAAGATAATTGGGAAAACACTGATCAGATATTAATCATCTTAGGGAATCAAAGTTAATGTTGAAGGATTGGGTGTAATTATATTTAGAGATACACACTGAAACATTTATGAATAAGATGTGTGATGTCTGGCGTTGGCTTTACAACAATTCAGGAATGTAGATAAAATAAGTGGGGATATAGATTAAACATGATTGGCTATGAGTTGTTAATCATTGAATCTGGGGATGGGTACATGAGGATTCATTTTACTATGCTCTACTTTTGCATATGTTTGTTATTTTGTATAATGAAAACATTGAAAAACATTCTTCAGATAAAAGTAACGTTTTAATTTACTGACGAAAATGACCAAAGAGATTGAATTGTTTTAATCCATTGTGGGATCTTTGGAATTCAATTCTCATGAAACCATCACTGTGTAATCACACTGTGAATCCAGAATATGTTTTCTCAATAATGCATCCTACGTTCAATCTATTTGTTATTCCACTTACGTTGAAATGACAAGATTTATCCCATACCTTATGAGTTCACACATGGAGCATAAATGTATATTTATATGAGTTTTAAACTGATATTTATTCTGCTGCTCACATTCAGTTATTACCACCTGCACTGAAATTGGAATTTTGGAAAGCTCAGAAAAAGTCATTTCAATATGGATGGAAGTCAGCTTTGGGCAGCTCTGACACCTCCAAGGAATACTCTTAGTGCAAAAAGTGAAAATGAAACTGGAAAGCTTGACGACAAGGTGCAAAATACAAACCTCCCCTTGTGTTTCCTCATCATATTCAACTTCCTGGTTAAAAATTTATCAAACCCACCAGTTATGAATATCAAGCTCCATCAGAACGCATGAGATTAAAACATCAAGGTCTACAGATTTAAGAAACTGTCAGGCCAAGAAACTGGATTTTTAAAACACTGAATAACCTGTGAAATTTCCAATATTCTGTTCTCTTTTTTCCCCCCTAATCTGATAGGAATTGCAAACAGACCTGCTAGGTTTAAAGTTCCCTCAGGGAAATGCATTACAAAATAGAATATAGAAGACTTCCTAATAAAATCATTAAAAAATAAGCTGAATTTACATGCAGCTGAAAACTGATACCTAGCGGTTTTTTGTTGCTTTCTTTGTCCCTATTCCATCCCCCAAGCTCCTGCCTCAGTTCTCTTTCTCAGGCACAAACAAATATAGTTAACTTAAACACCATCCACTAGATATAGAAGGAAAATACTTTGCCAATGCACAGTAGTGCTAATCAATTTCTCTATTACAAAACTAAAAAAGCAATGCCAGATAATGTGATAGAATCTTCCTTTCTTGCACATAATTACCTGCAGTACTAGCTGATATCATTTTTCTACAGGAAAGAAAATATCCTGGAAATATCTGGAAAATATCTAGCACATCACCTAGAAGACCACTATTTCCAAGTCTAGCATTTTACTAAATTGAGTATACAACATGCTTAACACAGACTCCCTGCCCTCAGGTAGCTTTCAGATTAATGTGCATTCAATTACAGAAGGCTATTGGTTTCTTCACTTTAATTACATCTGGATCAAATTCACATAAATAACTTTCAACCTCTCAGATAATTTATGAACAATACAAAGCCAGGTGTACATTTTCCATTAAAAATTAATATTTGCTGTAATTAAAATGTGCCATATGCCATGCTCATTTCACAATGCTAGAAAGAAAAAATAAAACACAAGGCATTTCTGCTCCCAGGTGGTAACTTGTTACAGTATCAGATTTAACCTCTAATTTGATTGCATCAGTGTAGAAAGGTTTAGTACCTAGTGTGGCTCAGTCACACCAAAGCACTGCGTCCTGGCAGGCACTGGGGAGTTTATAATGTTGTTGCCTGTATAATAATACAGGTATGCAGAGATGGCATACTGATTTGACAGGGATAGAAAAATACCACCCAGAGAGGCTCTGAATGTCCAAATCACTCGGTGAACAGTGTCAACTCTGGATGAGATCTGATCAAGCACTGTAATTCTAATGGAGATTTGTCTTCTATGTGTTTTAATTGTATGCATTTTTAAAAACTGCACCATATTGCTTCTCCTTTGTGTATTCTTTCTTGTACTTATTTTTTCTTCCTCTCTCCCTTTATGTCATCGGTACTAATGTTTAAAAACATGATCCGAGAAAGTGAAGTGTTGATTTCTTCTTAATAACCTGGGAAAGAAATCTGTGGCTGTGATCAGACTTGGAATCGGTATGCCTGTGAACACCATCTCTGGTTAGTCATTTCTCCGTCACCCACCACTTGGAAAGAGGCACTCACAACCGTGCACCAGCCAAGTGAGGATCGTGGGAGCTTTGCAAATGGCTTTCAACAATAACGGATTTTCGTAAGACACATGGATTTAGATTCAGAGATTGACTGTGGTTCATGCATTTGTTCACATGCTTGCTCCTTCCTCTTACTGTCACCTGTGTGCTGGTTCACAGCTTTGAGAGCCACCAAAATGATTACATTAGGCACCGACTGCACAAACTACAAGGGATGTTTGACTGAGGCTCCCGAATTCACTTCCTCTGTAATGGGACAGAGAGAGGGAGAAAGCTGTCTGGATTATAGAGATAATCATCACAACCCTTCATCTTTTTCCTTTTAATTTAAATTCAAGGAGATGGCCTGACATAACTGGCTCCATGATATAATTAGTCTCATCTGATTGATTTGATTAGTTTTTAATCGCCACTTTTTTTTATTTTTAGAATTAGGCAAGATAAGATGTTAAAATCTGTTATTGATACCTTTCTAATCCCAACCTGAGAGGTCTTAACAGTTGGGTGTGTATCTTTTTAGGCGTTTTGTCTACATGTTTAAGTATGTTATACAAGATATGAACACAGATTATTAATAAAGATATATATTCATTCTTTTTAAAGAAGAAATAAGGGCTTACACAGATATACTGACCAATATGGTAGCCACTACTCAATGAGGCTATTTAAGTTTATATAAACTAAAATTATTTTAAAAGCCCCTTGACTGCACTAATCACATTTCAAATGCTCAATAGCCCCATGTGGCTCATGGCTACTATATTGGAAACTCCAGTTGTAAAACACTTCCATGACTGTAGAAAGTTCAGCTGAACAGGTGAATTAATTAACTAATACTTATCATACTATAATACTAATAGTTATAATGCTAATGCCAATTTACTGTTAAGAATACTCTATCTATTCCTGACATACATAGCTCATAGATGCAATTCCTATACATGACTCCATAGAGCAGACATGCAGAGTATTCCTAACCATCAGTAAATCATGATTACCTGCTTCTCCCCTTAAATATAATTCTCTGAACATAGAGAAGACAGTGGCTATCAGAATACATGCTCGGTAGCAGAGACAAAAGGCAATTGGGTTGTTTATATTTAATTTGGTTCTGGAAACTATTACTGAGGGTCCCAGTTTTAGGCATTGCGATCTCCACCATGGGATGCAATTGCTCAATTTGTTATGCCTGTGTAGACTTGGCCAGGTTGGAAATGTGCAGCCCTAATGACCACATTCTGATATTTTCCTAGAGGGGAACCATTTCACCTGGGAAGGAATACAGTAGACATGCTCCATGAATTCCTCAAAAGCTTCCTTTCAAATGCAGGCAAAACCAGGCAGACAGACAAACCTACTAATAACAGGCAATCCCAGTTACAGAGACTCTGAAATTTTTCACCTGTCTTCCTAGATTGCCAGTCTTTGTTCTGGTAACTTGGTATTTTGCAAAAAGTCCAGTTCTTGGTGATTTAAAGCTAGGAAATTAAGAGAAAATCAGAAAGCCAAATGAGCATTTAAGGGTAGAAAAAGCTAAATGTGATTATCTGGTCTCTGAGGAGCTAACTACAAGTTCAGATGAAAATGGGAAAATCATGAGAGTCATGTGCATGTGCACAAACACAAATACACCCCATGCCCAAACATAAACACACACACACACACACACACACACACACACACACACACACAAATGCAACCCACACCCCTGTAACACAAATGCACCCCATGCCCCCCAACACAAAGGCACCCCACTCCCACACAGACATACACACACACAAATGCACCCCACGCCCACACATAAACACACACACATACAAATGCACCCCACGCCCACATATAAACACACACACACACACACATAAATGTACCCCACGCCCACACAAACACACACAGAAAATGCACCCCACACCCGCACATAAACACGTACGCACACAAATATACCACGCACCCACCAAACACAAATGCACCCAACTCCCACACATACACATACATATACACAAATGCACCCCAAAGCTCCCCAGCAAAAATGTACCCCTACACCTACACATGCACATACACACACAAATGCACACCAGGCCCACACATACACACACACACAAATGCATCCTACCTCCACACATACACATATACACAAATGCACCACATGCCCCACACATACACACACACAAATGCACCCCACATTCCACACATACATGCACACACAAATGCACCCTACACCCACATACACATGCACACAAATACAAATGCATCCCACACCCACACAAACGCACACATACAAATGCACACCCCACACAGATACACATACACACACACAAATGCACCCACACCCCCAACTTAAATGTGCCCCACACCCACACATATACTCACGTATACACATGCAAATACACCTCACACCCAAACATACATACACACACACAAATGCACTCTAAACCCCCCCACACACAAATGCAACCCACATCCACAAATACACACACACATACACTCCAAGCCCCTACGCAC
>NW_016107319.1:5068769-5115431 GCF_001604975.1 Cebus imitator
ACACACACATACAAATGCACCCCACACCCATACAAAAACACACAGAAACGTACCCCACGCCCACACATACACACAAATGCATCCCATGCCCACACATACACACACACACACACACACATACACACAAGCACAAAACCCTTCCAGTCTGTGCCCACCTCCAAAGAAACATTGCTGCATAAATAAATCATTTGGATAGCTCACTGTTTGAGCACAATCGATTGTTCCTCTGTACTAGGGTCAGGCACTGTATATCCACAGCCTGGCCTGACCTGCAGTTGTATATAAAATATGATATTAAAAAAACTCCCTAGCAGCCCACTTCTACTTGGGAGGCTCACAGTCCATCAATCATTCATTTCTCTTTGCCCACACTAGCACCACCAATAGGCCACAAACTTGGGGAACTGAACAGCTATGAAAGGAAGACTGTTGCTCAGGAAACCCAGAGTTCCTGTCGTAGAAATCATACAGCACCTCACAGTTTTCCTGGAGCATACTTAGCAGGAACTTACTGGAATGGCGGAAGGAGCCCAAGGGAGTCTTTTCAATTATTTTGAGGATCTTATATGAACACTATATACATTGCTCAGAGTAGGAGATAACTTCTTCCAGCCCCTTCAAACACCAAAGGTCTAAGGGGAGAGAGAAGAGAAGGCAGAGAGCCTAACAGTGATGTGTCTTCTGCTCCGTCGGGAATTCTCAATGTTGGTATCACTGCCAGTTTAGGCCGGATAACTCATGTCACAGGGGCTGTCCCGTGCATTGTGAGATGTTAGGCAGCGTCCCTGGCCTCCACCCGCTAGATGCCAGTTGCATTACAGTGATGTTGCTCCACTAATTATGACAACTGAAAATGTCTCCAGACGTTGCCAGATGTCTCCTGGGGGCAAAATTGTCCACAGTTGAGAACTGCTGATGTAGGCATCGGAAAGATCTCTATACTATCTGCATCATATCTAAGATGACACCAAGGTAGACAGGGGCAGAGTGTGTTAGTTTGCCAGGGCTGCTGACTTACTCATCAGAAAGTCTCCGTACTATGCATATCACATCTAAAAAGACACCAGGGCAGATGGTAGCAGAAGTGTAGTAGCTTCTTAGGGCTGCTGACACTTAGGCATCAGAAAGATCTGCACTATCTGCATCACATCTAAGACACAGAGGTAGACGGGAGCGGAAGTGTGTCAGCTTGCCAGGGCTGCTATCAAGAAGCACCACAGACTTAAACAACAGAAATTTATTTTCTCACAATTCTGGGAGGTAGAGGTTCAAGACTAAGGTGTTTGCCGAGTTGGTTTCTTCTGAGGCCTCTTTCCTTGGCTTGCAGACGACCATCTTCCGGCTGTGTGTTCATGTGGTATTCTCTCTGTGTGTCTGTGTTCTAATTTCTTCTTATAAGAACACCAAATATACTGGATTCTGGCCCAACCATAACTTCATGGAACCCAGATTAACTCCCTAAGGACCCTGTCTCCAAACACATGCACTCTTGAGGTCCAGGGAGTGAGAACTTTAGCATCTGAATTGCAGGTAGTGGAGATACAACTCGGCCTCCAAATAAGAGGCAATCCTCAGACCCAGATACATGATTCTGTGTCACTCATAACCTCGCTGCCTTATCCATGGTAGGCTTCAGCCCTAGTATTTAGGATGGGGCTCTCTCCACTGCTCATTTCCTCTCTGTCAAGTGAAGAGTAACTTCTTTAACTTCCCTAACTGGGGAAACAAGAGGAATGAACCCAGCAGGTGCCGCTCAGCCTCTCCCACTTCCTCTCATCTGCATCTCCCTCCCAGGCAGAGAACTTTGTAGTCTCTCCTCTCCTCCCAGGAAGCCTCTGCAGCCTCTGAGTAGACATTGATTTCTTTGCTCATGTTAAAAAAAAATTCAACAAGGAACACCTTGAAATTGTGAGGTTCCCTAGGTTGACAAACATTTTCTGTAACGGGGCGGATAATAAATACTTTCGACATGCAGGCCCCAAATCAGCCTCAGAAATACATGCTGTGTAGGTGCAGCTGGGTATAAATAATAAAACTTTATTAAAAAAATAATAATCCAAATGGACTAAACTGGGCCCACAGGCTACAGTTTTCCAACTTCTGCCCTGTGGCATTAAATACACTATTTGATTTGTGCAATTGCAGTTGCTACTGGACATGGTCAAGTTTAAGTAAAATGAGTCTGTGGAGACGTGACAACTACTTTACTATGATGATAACCCCAACAATTCTGTTGTTCTCACCCATGACTGCTAACGGATATATACAAGAATATTTACAATCACAAACACTTGAAAGGGCATATTAAGCTGCCTTTCTGTTCCTTTTCTTTCCTTTCTGCTGACCACGTTGCCACCAGCTCTGGTTTCTAATTTCTTTCCTCATTAAAGTCCTGTCAACCATCCCGAGAACAGAGTTGTTCCTTTAAAAATATCCATCTCATAAAGGACCTGTAGCCTGCAGGCATAAGACAGATAGGAACAGTGCATGAAACCCCCTCCAAACAAAAGACTTATGAGAAATAAATCTGAACTTTGATTTCAAATCACTCCAAACAAATCATCTTCAAACACGAAATGAGCTGCCCTCAGAATGTGTTTTGCAACATCATTGCTGCAGAAAACCCTCGACTTTTCTAGAGGTGAGTTTAGAATGCATCTCATCCCTTTGTTACATGTGCGCCCAAATTATCAGCCAAGATCAAGCCATGTAAGCTTATTCCACGTCAGCAGGGAACAATAGCAGAAAGGGATATGGATGATCCACTGGTATTACGTATTAGAGCTAACAATCATCATGTGGAGATCCCAGAGAGAAGTCTTGCTTACGTGCAAGGAAGCTTGTTTCAGCACTGCCATCAATAGCCAAAAGTGGGAAGCAGTCCAATGTTTATTAAAAGGGGGGTGATAAACCATTAAGGATATACATACAAAGTACAGAATCCTAAGATGTTGCTAAAAAGAATGTCATAGTGCATATGCACCTCATGCAACATATTCATGAGGTTTGGTTGTATTAGTCTGTTTTCATGCTGCTGATAAAGATATACTCAAGACTGGACAATTCACAGAAGAAAGAGGTTTAATGGACTTACAGTTCCACATGGTGGGGGAGGCTACACAATCATGGCGGAAGGCGAGGGGGAGCAAGTCTCGTCTTACGTGGATGGCAGAAGGCAAAGAGAGAGCCTATGCAGGGAAATTCCCCCTTATAACATCATCAGTTCTTGTGAGACTTACTCACTATCATGAGAACAGTATGGGGAACAGTACGGGAAACTGTATGGGAAAGACATGCCCCCATGATTCAATTCCCTCCCACCTGTTCCCTCCCACAACTCATTCAAGATGAATTTGGGTGGGGATTTAAGATAAGATTTGGGTGGGAATATAGACAAACCATATCAACTGTTAAACAGAAAAAAAGTAGTATCATATATACATATATAGGTACATATATATTGTACCTATGTCTGTACATATGCATACTAATAGATATATACATATATACAGGTAGGTGATATTTAAACAATATTATATATACGTTTGTAGATGTGTATTTATTGATCCATCTTTTTTATACCCATTATCTCTAAATATTTTTGTCAATATATAGAAAATAGATACTATTCATAGCAGTTTTTCCTAGGAAGGGAAGTACATTTAGAAGGCTAGTGTGGGTTGGGAGGGGAATTTTACCTCTCTCTGTACTCTTGTATGTTTGATCTTCTTGGAGCAATTATATTTGTATTTTCAAAGAATAAAATAACTACACCATCTACACTAGAAGCAAAAAAATTTTTGAAATACTTTTTAATAAGATTCTTGTCACATAAATCACAAAAATTTATTGTTTAAAAAAGCAAAAACTGAAAACAAAAAGTATATGGAGTAAAAAAAAAAACACAAAAAACTGTTCTTTTGTTTTTGGTTGTGTTTTTTGAGACAGAATCCAGCTCTATTGCCCAGGCTGGAGTGCAATGGCGCAACCTCAACTCACGGCAGCCTCTGCCTTCAAACACCCTTTGTCTGCAGATTCGTATTTCCAGCTAAATAACTAAAGAAGAAAATCCACTAGCTTCCTCACAATGTGATTTTCCACTTCTGTACTCCCAATTTTGTCCAGTTTTCTCCCATAATTTCTTAGGCATGAGTCCTATGGGATTTGAGAAATTTATATTTTCACAAATGCTATATCTGTTGACATTATTGTATTCATCAGAACTTTTTTTTGCAGTGAGGTTTTAAATTAAAACGCTGGCTCAAATTGGCTTAAGCAAAAAAAGGAAATGTATTCATTCACATAAGTGAAAAAAAATCTCAGAATAACTCTAGATTGCAGCAGGGATACATTCATAGACTTGGGATTCAATCTTAGCCCTATGGTCTTTTTATGAGGTTGGCCATGTTCTTAGGGAGGGAGAGAAATGGCTAGCAATTTCAGGCTCAATATGTTCAGTTTCTAACAGCTTTATCAAGAGTTCTGAGACTGAATCTCCCTGGAGAGACTTGAGCCACTTGTTCATCTATGAGCCAATCCCTTTGGCTGGGAGATGGCATTATGCCAACTAGTGAGGTTTAGGTTCCATACTCAACTCTAGAGCTAGGTAAGGAGCCAGCTCTCTGGAAGGATGGAGGGAAAATGCAAGAGAGGTAGTCCCCCAAGAAAACTGCAATTATGGGAATAGAGGATGAGGAAACGGACCCTGGACAGATGAAAACAATGGTTATTTTGTGAAAAAGATCTCGCCATGAACAGAAGTGATCTGGAACTGACCCAGAAAGTTGTACATCTAGTCTTCAGCCTCCCCCAACTTACCAAGTGCCAGCACCACCGGCTGCATTCAGAGATTCGTGCAAATTCAAGTGTCCTCAGATTGAGTTTCTTTTTACTTGCTGTTTCATCAGCTTAGAACGTGCTTCCCCAGATCCCCCTCATCCTTTAGGTCTTGGCTGAAACTTCATCAAACTCATTAACTAAAGGCCATGTGAAGACCACCACTGGTGTAAATTCCAGTAGTGAATTTCAGTGAATTCACTGGCATCACATTCAGAAGAGGCTCTAGAGCTGTGTTGTCCCAGATGACAGCTGCTGGCCACATGTGGCTATTCAGATAAAATTTAAAATTCAGCTCCGTGGTAGCACTACCTTTAATGTGAGAGCTCAGTAGTCACATGGAATTAGCAGGTACCTTATTACACACTGATGATGTAGAACATGAGTGTCACTGCACAAAGGTCTATTGGAAAGTGCGATTCTGGAATTTCTTCTCATTCTCCTCTCCCTCTCAAAGACTGAAAAATGAAGAACGGCATGTAACTGAACTAGGAAAGGCCAAGTGACCGCTGAAGGCCTCCCAGGCTCCAGAGACTATGATCGTATTTACAATGAAAAAAAAACAGATGAATGCTCAAGCAGGAAAAGTTGTGTTTCTTCCCCCTCAAAACTACAAAGGAAAAATTCTTTATTTTTTCTGTTGGAAAGAGACAAAGGGCTACATGGAAGCAATGACAAGGAGAGGAAAACGAAATCAAATGCCATTTGTTCTGAAGGGCTGTTACTCAAGTTTCCATATCTAAAATTGTGTTTTTTAAAAACTTTAAAAAAAATTTCAATCACTTTAGGGGTCCAAGTCAGTTCTGATTACATGGATGAACTGCATAATGTTGAAATCTAGGATTTTAGTGCATCCGCCACCTGAGTAGTATACATCTTACCAAATAGGTAGTTTCTGCTTCCTCATCCCCCTCCCTGAATGCCAAGAGAGGCATACTTATAGCTTAGCTCCCACTCACAGGTGACATCACAGGTGACAACATGCAGTATTTTTTGATTTCAGAGTTAATTTACTTAGAAGAAACCTCTACCTTCATCCAATTTGCTGCAAAAGACATTATTTCATTCTTTTTTATGGCTGAGCAGTATTCCATGTTATATATGCCATATTTTCTCTATCTACTCACTGGCTGATGTGCACTGAGACTGCTTCCATATCTTTGCAATTGGGAACTGTGCTATGATAAATGTATGAACGCAGGTATCTTTCTGATACAGTGACTTCTTTTCCTCTGGGCAGAGACCCAGTAGTGGGTAGTCGGATTGGCTGGATTAAATGGCAGGTAAACTTTTAGTTCTTTGAGAAATCACCATTCTGTTTTCCATAGAGGTTGTCCTCATTTATATTTCCACCAGCCTTCCCTTTCTTCTTAAACTTTTGTTCTAATTTCAGGGGCACATGTGCAGGTTTGTTACACAGGTAAGCTTGAGTCATGGAGATGGGTATGTCACACAGATCATTTTATCACTCAGGTATTAAGCCTAATACCCAACAGTTGTTTTTCCTGATCCTCTCCACAATAATAAAAGATAGTTACACATAGGCTTACCAACAAACTATATTCGCTATTTCTAGTGGTCGACAAAATGGATTTTGTTGAGTGCAAACTAGGGTTGAGATATATACTGTGTTTGGAATCAAACCCAGCTCTTGGCCTGCAGAACTGTGTGTGTTCTGGAATCATTTTGTCCCTGCAGCCTTTAGTCCATTCCCTCCCTTACCATGTGCCAGCACCATGTGCTGCATTCAGAGCCTTGTGAAAGCTAAAATGTTCTCAGGTTCCATGTGTTTTACGTGCTGTTCCATCAGCCTAGGGCACGCTTCCCCAGATCCCCTCACACTCTTTAGGTCTGCTTAAACTTCATGTCATCATGACTTTTTTTTTCTAGAAGCCTTAGCCAACACACACATTATGATTCTCCATTACAACACCCCATGCATTTACTCTTTTCTTTCTTTTTTTTGAGACAAAGTCTCACTCTGTTGCCCAGGCTAAAGTGCAGTGGTACAGTCTCAGCTCACTGCAACCTCCACCTTCTCAGTTCAAGAGATTCTCCTGCCTTAGCCTCCCTAGTAGCTGGGATTACAGAATCCAGTCACCACCCCTGGTTATTTTTGTATTTTTGGTAGAGACAGGGTTTCATTATGTTGGCCAGACTGGTCTCGACCTCCTGACCTCAACTGATCTGCTCACCTCAGCCTCCCAAAGTGTTGGGATTACAGGAGTGAGCCACCACACCCAGCTCATGCATTTACTCTTAATAATTATCAACTCTAATTGTTTGGTTTACTCTTTATTTCCCCTACTATATCTAAGTAGAATGTAACTCCCATGGGGTCCGAAACCATGCCTGTATTTCCTGTTGTTGCTCCAATGTTAAGTGGACGTTCAATAAGCATCTGTGGGTTGAACGAAAGAATGGACAGAGAAAGACAGGTGGAGAGAGGGCTAGGAGTTGTGCTCATCAAGCCAGCCTGCATTACCTGCTGGTAACGTAACTAAGAATGGACTACCAGCCACTGCTTGGCCCTACGACCTTTAGGACTTAAAGTATTTTAGGTTTTCCCTTTAAAGGGGTGGGCCATTTTGAAAAATGCTGGGTTTGATCATTTGTACACAGATTGAGCAAAGTGAGATAAACTTGACTGCTTTTAAGTCCAGCCAATTTGCATGTCAGTTGCTATCATAAAAGTGAGATGAAGTGAGGGAGAAGACATTTAGGGCATCTAGAGCTTAAGGTGACTAGGGATTACCACCTTTCTCTCTACATAGGCGAAGGATGGGAGACACAGAAAAAATGCACATACATTTGAGATCATGTTATGAGTGATTAATAAGGTCACCCAATTACAGTTTATCACCCTTCACAGCGTGCAGACCGCATTAACATCCTGCTACGTGATTCCCTGACGGCCACTGTAAAGGAACTTACAGATTCAACTTTCTCTAGACTTCATTAATATTGGGAGCCATAGGATATATACAAATAGTAAGCACAGGTTTCTGAACATAAACAGGGACTTCATTATGCAAATGAAATAGGGGAATTTCAGAAGATCTTTAGAAGTTATAACAAAAGACCATGTGCTATTCCCACATTTACTGTTTGTGTGGAATCGGTCCAGTGGTTTTGGAATGAGAAAGGTGGTATTCGCCTAAAAGAGGCAAAAATTCTAATAAAGAGGTAGAGTCTAAAACATACTTGATACTTTGATGAGAGGTAGAAGAGAGAATGAAATAGGTAACTGGTGAGACATTGGAAAGGCAAGTGGTTGTTGATGAATAATGGTGAATGATAGTTGACTAAGAAATTACTCCAAGCAAAACTCATTTTCTCTGTGGCTACAACCCAAGTTAATCAGGTTGGAGGAGAGGTCAGAAATCACGTATCTGACATTACGCTTATGGAATCTTCATTAATAAGACAGGTATACAGGCCTAATGAAGATACAGTTTGCTGGTTAAATAACTGTGCCAAAGAACACTGAGGAAATGGTTTGTTTTTCACCAGGAAGGTGATCACAAGTGATAGGCTACAAGTCTCAAGCCCTGACCCCGTCCTGGTCAGTGGTTTTTCCAATGACTTTGCTTCTCACTAACAGGAAGCAATTATGATAAATCATTTATTGATTAATTCACTTCTTCACTTAATAATTATTTAATATTTTCCATTTGATAAACATTGAACTGAAGGCTTTAGGTGAGCAAAGATAAACTGGACATTTTCTGCCATAAAAAAACTCAGTTTAGAGGTGGAGGAAACAGTGGTCTGACATTTAACTAAATTCTCATAACGCAGTCCTGATATATTGTAGGACCTCAATAAATACCCACTCAATGAATGAGGCATCCTCTATCTTACATGTTTCTATTTGCACTGGGTGAATTTCTTTGTGCATACACTGGGTAAATTTCTTTGCTCTATTCCTCTACCTACATCTGAAGAACTCCTACTTGTTCTTCAGGTTTCAGCTCAGACACTATCCTTCTCAGAAATTCTTTCTGGACTCACTCACTCCCACCCAAGGCAAAGAGAGGCATCCCCTTCTGTGTGTTTCCAGAGCCACTATGACTCTGGTGGCACCTGGTGTTTATTTTGCAATTGCCTGTTGATTGCCTGTCTCCTTGACTGTCCTTATCCCCCTGAGGTCAGGCTCTTTGCCTTACTATTTGAATCTCTAGAACTCAACCTATTCTGTCGTACATTGCTGGGACACAAAGCAAATAATCAAATGCCAAGTTTAATGGAGTTCTAATACCAGGACTAAATATTGATGAAATGACCTTTGCTGTTCCTTTCACCTCTAAGAGTCTTGAGGGGAATTAAATATGGTAGCCTAGGGTTTCAGCCCTTGAATATAATGTTTGTGGGAGTATACGTTCTAAAGGGGTTACACTGGTGAGCCATAAACTAATCCAAAAATCGAAACCTTTTCTTTTGTCCTTACAGGTATGTAACCTGTCATTTCAGTCAGCGGTGGTATGTTCAATTAAGTAGTGTTTGCTAATATTTCACTTCTAAGTGCACTAGTAAGGCTTGCTAAAAATTACTAAGAAAAAGCCAACATTGACATATTACTAGTTTACTTAAGACCAAAGGTCAGTATTTTCACAGAAGTCTGGATTCTATACAACACTGAAAGTACAACCTATCGCTCTCTATGTAATAGGTTATTTGCAACTTTTTAAGTATTATTTTGTCTAATTCTAATTAGAGCCCCATGGAATTTTTATATATTGTTACTACATTTTACAGAGGGGAAGACAGAGGTAGCAGAAAAACTAAGTTAATTTCCTAAGGTAACTCAGCTAGCAGGAGATAGAACCAGACTTGGAGATCAGGCTCCAGAGCAATCCTTTGAACGTCTACACTATATTTCATCTTGGCATATGTAGAGTTGTCGAGCTTGAGGGGCACATGAGAAGGCTGGCGTAAGTGGGCTGTGGTTGAACAAAAAATGTCAGAAATGAATGACCTTCAGTCTAGAGGTGAAGACAACATGGGATCAGAGTGAGGAAGAAGGTACCTACTTGTCATGAGATTTGTAACTGCTTTGAGTGATTGTTATATAGATGGTACAGTAGCAAGAAGGAGAGAGAGAGAGAGAGAGAGAGAGAGAGAGAGAGAGAGAGAGAGAGAGAAACCTTTAAGCAGATATTTAAAAACTAAAAACTAACAGTATAAGGATGCAAAGACTAAATGTAAGCCTGCTATAGAATATTTTCCTAAACATATACAAGTGATGTTTTCAGACAAAAGGCTTTAACCAAATACCCAACTGTCAGTTCTCTGAATCATTTAGCTCTTGTGACTGATGAAATTGATTACTCTTCCCCGCAATCACCTGGGCTCCAAATTTATTGCTCATTTGCCTCCTTTACTTCTAAAGTACAGGTCCCCATTTACAGTTTGATCAAAGTCATCATGATGAATATTTTCAAGGCACTGTCAGTTGTGGTTGTGCTGATTTTTAATGATAGCCCCCTACTAATCAATAGATAATTTAATTAGAAAATGTGAAGCTGTAAACTTTAATGTTCTGTTTGGTATGTTCTTATTAATTGGAAAGATGGCTCAGTCAACTTTTAGGGAGAGAGCTGGAAGGATCTATCCATTAAAATCCAACTCCGACAGGTGGCAGTGACCAGAGGCAGCACTACTTGCTGGGAACATACACTGTTGGCATTGGTTCCAGTTGGACCCTCTGACCCTACTCCTTGTGAAATAAGTGACCGCTTATCTCTGTGTCTTGCATCAAGGCTATGCTTTGCCCTAACCTCTCCGACAGCTATTTTTTGTAACTTAAATACAAACCTTGCAGAGAAAGGGAAGGATGGGATCTCTCTACTCCAGTTCATGATTTTATTTTGTCTTACCTAAGTCAAACTACTTCTTCAAGTCAGTCTACCAATGCAGAACCAGACTGAACGCTAAACCATGGAGAAGGCTAATAATTCCTTCTAAAACCATCTACTGCTTATCTTTTCACCTACCACCCAGTCCATGGTGATTGCTGGTATCCTTGGTGTTTTATCTCATTTTCTCCTTAAGAATACATGCAATTCCCAAACATTAAAATATCACTTGTTGTAATAGCAAGAGTTAAAAGATAGCTAAGATGTTGAAGAACTCCATTTGCTTTAAAAACAAAAGATTGAAACCATTTGGATTGCCCTTCCACCTTAATAGCTAACAGAAACAGAGGTGTCAATGCTCTCCTCTACACTTTAAAACAATTGCCTTTTAAAGCCGTTTACAGTTTGTTTTCTGCTTTAAAAAAAAACAAGGAATTTATTACAAACTATCTAGAGAATAAATACCCAATGAGCCAAACAAAGCAATGCTTATCTTGGTGCATATATTTTTTTTCTTAAGAAAACAGATTTCTACTGTCCTTTATCTTTTAATGAAAATAAGATCACACTGGGTTTGGACTCCCTGAGCCACATGCTGGCCTTTTTCTGTGTCATTGACGATTCTTCCACCATATCACTATTAATACTCTTGAAGGCTACACATTCAGAAACTCCACAAGGACTGATACAAAATATCCTCTCAACTAATATTTGTTAGATGATGAATAAATAAACTAATGAGAATTCCACTGTAGCCTTACACCATACTTGATTTCATCAATTCCCTGCTCTAGCCCATTTGGGTAATTTCCACTGTCTTGCTATTATAAATAATTTAGCAATGAACATCCTTATAGCCACATCTTGGCACATATTCCTTATTATTCCTTTAGCATAAATTCCTCAGCATAAATTTAGTCAATGAAAAGTAATGCACTGTTATTCTATTAAAGGGTATTATTAAAATGGAAATTTAAGAAAAGGCAGAGAGAAATTGAAAACAGGTAATGGATCTAAATAAATCTCTACCCATAAAAGAACAAAGAATCTGTCAAAGAAATACTGAAACTGGAACTCATATCCTAACAATTAAAACCACAGCAACTGTCAGATGGACAAAAACTGAACACACACACACACACACACACACACACACACACACACGGGACTGACATATCAAGAAATAAAGTTGGTTGAATAAAAAATTAATTGGGGCTGGGCATGGTGGCTCACACCTGTAATCCCAGCACTTTGGGAGGCTGAGGCAGGCAGATCACCTGAGGTCAGGAGTTCGAGACCAGTCTGGCCAACATGGTGAAACGCTGCCTCTACTAAAAATACAAAAATTAGCCAGACTTGGTGGCATGTGCCTATATTCCCAGCTGCTTGGGAGGCTGAAGCAGGAGAATCACTTGAACCTGGGAGGTGGAGGTTGCAGTGAGCCAAGATTGTGCCACTGTACTCTAGCCTGGGTGACAGAGCAAGACTCCATCTCAAAAAAAAAGAATTGATAGTAACATGAAACACCACTGATTCTACTCCATTTCAACTTTCTTTTCAGTAGAACATAATCATGTTCCCTGTTTCATAACAGGACCTTTAAATTCAAGAAAGAAGTGACCCATTCTTGTGACAATATGACCAGCTCATCATTGTCTAAAGAGATATAAGTTCAACACCCATTTTCCTAGCATAATATAATCAGTAGAATATAATTATGTTCCCTATTTCATAACAGAAACCTTAAATACAAGAAAGAGGTGACCTATTCTTGTGACAATATGATCAGCTCATCTTTGTCTGAAGAGATTTAAGTTCAATATCTATTTTTCTAGCCACAAAAGCAAAGGGTTTTCCTCCTTCTGAACTCTTTCCCCCTTCTCCCTGAACACAAGTCACCTTCAGTCCATCAATTTTATTAGGACAAGGTTTCTTAGGGTAAACACATTACCCAGAATAAAAATATCTTTTAAAAAATTTCTAAGGGATGACAGTCCCTGTTAACCCCATGCTGCAAGTTATAAAGGACCTGCAGTCAGACTCCTAGGCAATTAACATAAGTATTTAGTGTAAAATGTATTTTCTTTTCAATTAAAAACTACTAAATTTGTGGTACGTCTTGCTGGTGACCCAATCTGTGCTTTTAAAGTCTTAGGCATAAAATATGTGCATTATAGAATCAAGAAAATGTAGTTGCTTGGTACAGTTTGAGATGTTTTAGAGAGCATGGTTATTCTGTATTGAATGATATTTAAATTCCTCTAAGATATTCTAGAGCTGGACTCTCACGTCAATTAATCAGTGCCAAGGCTCTGTCTAACATTTTGCTACAAACTGGGTTCAAATGTAATTTGTCAACTCTAGCACCCGTTGCTATGACAAATAGCTTCGGTCTGGTTAATCTTTTGAACATAATAGCATTCTGCTACTTTGATAAATCTATTACGTTGTGGTTTACATATGCTTGGAGGAAAATTTTTACTGGGACATTTTACACTAAATTATCTCTAGTTTATACTAACAAAGCAAGCAGAGGACTGATTCTGATGGTGGCTTCCCAATATCTCAACAACGCCAAGTTATCTTGCATCTCAAATCTCACAGCAAGACAGTAAGAGGATAATACCTGAAGTCCAACCACACTGTTTCAAAATCATGAAGCCGCATTTACTTACTTGGATCATTTACTTAACTTTCTATGTCCTGATTCTTCTTACTGGTATAAAGACCGTAGTTTGAACCGACTTCTTAAGGTTGTGATAGTTCAGTGTAATTAAGGACAGTGTCTGGTGCATTAAAGACAACCAGTAAGTCCTGGATATTGTTGTCATTGTTTATAATCATTTTGTTCCTGATATATAATAATTGTATATGTTTACAGGATACATATGATATTCTTATACATGCACACAATGTATTATGATCAGGGTAATTGGGGATATCTATCACCTCAAACATTTTGTCATGTCTATGTGTTGGAAACATTTCAAAAATCTTTTCTTCTGGATAATTTGAAATGTATAATAAATTGTTGTTAACCATAGTTACCATACTATGCTGTGGAACACTAAAACTCACTCCTATCTAATGGTATGTTCGTATTTATTAATCAGCCTCCCCTCAGCCTACCTTCTCCACCCTTCCCAGCCTCTGGTAATCACCATTCTACTCTCTATCCTCCAGAGATCAACTTTTTTAGCTCCCACATATAAATGAGAACATATGGTACTAGACTTTCTGTGCTTGGATTACTTCAGTTAACATAATGGCCTCCTTCCAGCTCCATCCATGTAGTTGTAATGGACAGCATTTCATCCTTTTTTATGGCTGAATAGTATTCCATTGAGCATACATACCACATTTTAATCTAATCATCTCTTAATGGATATGAGGCTGATTTTATATCTTTTCTACTGTAAATAGTGCTGCAGTACCTAGGGGTATGCAGGTCCTTTGAGATAGTGATTTTCTTTCCTTTGAGTAAATATCCATAGCAGGATTTTGCTGGATTTTATGGTAGTTCCACGTTTAGTTTCTTGAGAAATCTCTGTATTGTTTTCCATATTAACTGTGCCAGTTTTCACTCCAATCAACATTCATGAAAGTTCCCTTTTCTCCACATCCTTGCCAGAACTTATTTTTTATCTTTTTGATAATAGCCATTCTAACTGGGAAGAGATGATACCGTATTGAGGTTCTGATCTGCATTTATCTGATAATTAGTGGTGTTAAGCATTTTTTTATACCTGTTGGCCATTTGTTTGCTTGTTTGTTTTATGACAGAGTTTCGCTCTTGTCACCCAGGCTGGAGCGCAATGGCACCATCTCGGCTCACTGCAACCTCTGCCTCCTGGGTTCAAGTGATTCTCCTGCCTCAGCCTCCCGAGTAGTTGGGATTACAGGCACCCACCACAACAACTGGCTAAAACTTTTTTTTGTATTTTTAGTGGAGACAGAGTTTCACTATGTTGGCTAGGCTGGTCTCAAACTCCTGATGTCAGGAGATCCACCCGCCTTGACCTCCCAGTGTTGGGATTATGGCATGAGCCACTGTGCCTGGTCTGTAAGTCTTCTTTTGAGAAGTGTTTATTTAGATCCTTTTCCCATTATTTTAATGGGATTATTATTATTATTGTTATGGAGTTGACTGTGTTCCCTGTCTTCTATTCCAGATATGACTTGACTGAAGAGCTTACAGATATTTGCTCCCATTCTACAGATCCTCTCCTCCCTTCATTCATTGTTTCCTTTGCTGTGTCAAAGTTTTTTAGTCTAATATTGCCTATTTGTATATTTTTGCTTCTGTTACCTGTGGCTTTGAAGTCTTAGCCATAAAATCTTTTCCCAGGCCAGTGTCTTAATGCATTTTACCTATGTTTACTTCTGGTCAAAGTATCAGGTTGCAATCTTTAATGCATTCATTTTGAGTTGATTTTTGTAAATGGTGAGAGAGAGGGTCTTGTTTTGTTCTTTGGCATATGGATATCCATTTTTCCCAGCACTATTTATTAAAGCATGAGTCCTTTCCCCAATCTATATAATTATTACATAAAATCAATTATATGTAAATGGTAGTAAAGTATATATTTTTTAAATGGTTGAAAAGGTTTAGATTTTTAAAGTTTTCTACAATGAATGACCAAATAAAACTTGCAAAAAGGGTTTTGCTGCCAACAGAGGTGGTCAGTTCCCAGGTGGTCACTCCCCAGGAGGTACCTCATTGAGTATTGTCATCCAAACAGGGCTGATGTGATTGCAGAAGTAGGCACTTATTGACCTCAGCTAGCAATTTGAAACTGGCTGTAAATTGTCCCTTTCGGTCTTAACACACAGGATGTTTCTACATGGGAAAAGTGCATCGGCTGCAGTTTTTGGCAATACATTCTCAAAAAGTCAATTTCACCTTTTGGCAGCTCTGAGACAATCCATATTACTTTAAGTATAATCGCTCCGAATAGGGGCAACAGTTAAAAGGAGGGGAAGAAAAAAAAAAGAAACCCAAAAGTACAGGGGGTGACAAGTAGTTCTTTTTGAATAACAGGGAAGTAATACTACAAGAAAACAATTCTGTAGTATTATATTTACAGAAAAGTGATTAAAATTGTTTTTATTAAAGTTCTAATTCCTTACAGTTAAAAGAACCCCAGTACTCCACGATAAAGAATTGAAACAACAGAATATCCTGCTGACTAAGAGATAAATGAAACATCAAAACTGTAGTAAATATTTAAGGTGTTCTGACAGGTTATCTTGGCATTAAAACATTCCATTTCCTGCATCTCTCTCTCTCTCTCTCTCTCTCTCTCTCTCATTCTCTCTTTTTCCCACCTCCAAAACAATATCCCCATATATAAAAGTGTGCTCCTGAAAAATTCAACAATACACAATCAATGCCAAAAATTAGTGAAGACCCATTTGTAGAGAGAAATTTTATGTGGCAATCAGTGCGGAGGAGGGATCAGTGGGAACTTGAAGAATGCTTTAATTTTCCTTATGAAGAAGAGGAGCTGAAACTGTGGAAGAAGCACCAGGAAAGAGCTTTATTCACTGAATCTTCAACCACAGGTTTTGAAATATAATTCCCAAGATGACTTTTCTTTTACAAATAAATTTGATTCCAATTTAGGTGAAATTTTTCAGGGAGATAATTATATCCAACACCATTTATGCAATTTGGACTGTGGATATTGAGTTAGAGGAGAGTCAGCAATGCATTTCTGGAAATTGATCTGAATAAACCAGGTGTACATTCTCATCTGAACCCCAGAGCACAGACCCTTTCAGAGCTGTGGCTGTCTGAGTGTTGAGTTCTGTAATCAATTTCTACTCAAAAGAAAAATGCCGTCATAATATGAAGTGAAATGCTATGTCTTTGCACTGTATACTTAGGTAAAATCACGGGTGTCTTAATTTTTTTATTCTGAAGGGTGGTGTGTAAATTGTATAAACTACTCAACGAGAGTTGGGTACCAGACGATAACCCAGTAAAAAGCATCCAAGTAAACACTCAGCTCCAAAAGGAGTGACTCTCTTCTCCTTCAGTAATTAAGCATTCAAACTAGTAAACAGCTTGGTTGGAATGATTTTATGACAAATGACCGAGAGCATATCAACCATAAAACTCAGCTCTGCAAAAATCCCTCAAGCCCAGGAAACTCAATCAATGTAGAGCAGACAACAGCCTCAGCTGTGGCATCATTCTCTCACTCTGAGTCACATAAATCCGAGGCCAGGGTTGCTCCGCTGACTCTGACAAGACACAAGTGAGGAGGAGCGCACTAGGCTTTGCATGGGGAGACAGAAAAGGCAGGAAGACATTTCTCTTTCTCCTTTTTGCTCTGTTGCTGGTTCTACTTACAGGAGGTGGTGAAGACTCAAAATTGTGTAGTTTCTATTAAGACAGACATAACAAATATTCAAAGAGAAGAAGAAAGCACGCAGAGAGACATAATATAGGAGACCAGGTGTGGTGGCTTATACCTGAAATCCCAGCACTTTGCGAGTCCAAAGCGGGTGGATCATGAGGTCAGGAGTTCAAAGCTAGCGTGACAAACATGGTGAAACCCCATCTCTACTAAAAATACAAAAATTTAGCTGGGTGTAGGGGTGGGCACCTGTAATCCTAGCTACTCCGGAGGCTGAGGCAAGAGAATCACTTGAACCTGGGAGGCAGAGGTTACGGTGAGCAGAGATAGAGTCACTGAACTCCAGCCTGGGGAACAGAGTGAGACTCCACCTCAAAAAAAGAAAAAGAGAGATCTGGTACAGTGGAGATAAAAGGGGGACACTGGGTTATGATAAAACGATCTTGCTGCAACTATGGTCCTTAAAGCATCCTAGAATAAAAGAATGGATATTAATTCAAGCATATAATTTTTATCTCAGTCTATGAGTTATCCATGTGACTATTCACTTTTACATCACATTTTTCCAATGTTGCAGGATGCAAATTTCCAAACAGCAAATCTGAAAAAAATTTTGCAGCAAACATCCATATATCTACCACGTATATTCTACTATTGGCATTTCACTATACTTGCTTTATCTCAGATATTTCCATCTGTCCATCCCTCTCTCTGTCCAACAACCTATCATATTTTTGGTGCATTTCAAAGTAAATTTCAGCCATGATTAAAATACTTCCTACAACTTTCAGCACACACATTTGCTCAAGTTTAATATTTGTATTTTTTGTGCCATCACTTCCTAATACTACTATATGATCACAATGAAACTGTTGAAATCGATTTTGAAATCTGCACATTTGTATATTTTCCCTTCTCCATAGCAAACAAATAAATTACACGTTCACACCTTATAAACACACTGCCAATAGGAAGATAAAAATTATCTGGGAGAACAGAGAAACCGAAATATGTGAACAGAGAGGCTGACAGAGAACATAGAGCCCTGCTTCAAAAAAAATGAGAAAAAAAATTAGACTAGGAATAAAGTTTGATAGATTCATTACCACCATGAAAAGATGGAAGTCAAAAAGCAGTAAGGTAAAGGGGGTAGGAAAGTCTGAAATCAAGATAGGTACTCATGTTTCATGAAAGTGATATGCAGAAAGGTGTGTGTTAGCGTTACTATTGATATTCCAGAGGAGGGGAATGGAAGAACCTTATGGCAAGATGCCATAGTAAGAAGTCTAAAAAAGTTTACAAAGTTCAGTGAATAATATCACTTAACTCTTCAGGAATGTGCTAACTTGCTTTCAAAGATGAGCAGACATGGAAAGAACACAGCTTCCACCAGGCAGCAAGGTCCAGCAATAGAGAATGTCGTCTTGGATCTCTAAATTCCACAACTTTTTGAAACATGGAGCCATCAATTCCTTGTGGTCAATTTCTTGCTTCATTCTCTCTATGTTTAGAGAGAGCATAGCATATTAATTAGACTGAGATCATTCTATTTCATCCAATAATGTCAAAGTTATGGGAGGTTTGGAGTGCCTCCAAATTGCATTTCAATCTATCACTTCAATGTTATAAATGACAAATCAATATTTTTAATACTTTTCCATCTTAATGTTGCCTGATGGCACAAAGCCAACACATCCTATAAGAAATATGCAGATTATTAAGGCTATACTTTGAACATAATGGAATGCAAAACACTCATTTTATGGTACATGCAGGCAGTGGGTCACCGAGTAGATGGACGCCCAGCAGGAGTTAGAGAAATGAACACCTTTCTGAAGTTGAAAGCAGTGGTAACTTGTTACTGAGTCACCTATTCCAACTGGGATCCTATTAAAGTACTTGATTTGAGGGCAAGGACATAAAATCTCAATTAAAAATATTGTTTGTTAAAGCCTGGACTCATGCTGGCACCAGTGGAAAATTCATATAAACCAGCAGCGCATCTCCGTCTAAAATTCAATTATGTAAGTCCAAGATTGTAGCTGGTCAGAGACAGCTTTGTTATAAAAATAATAACAAGTGGGTTACGATAATCACCCATTCTTCATAAGACCACAGGGGCAGTAAACGACGCCAGTTCAGTGCCCAGAATTACTGTTTCTGTCTTTATCCACTTGCACATTGTAAGGAGCCAACTGATGAGAACCAATGGACTCAAGAAATAAAGCAATATTATTGGCTTTCTCTGACATTCCATGTAGTCTAAGACAAGTAAAGTCCAAAACTCCCAAATTGGATATGTGGAGGAAGTACTGTATGTTCTGTGTAGTTTTCTTTTTTTTTTTTTTTCTTTTTGGCATTTGTCCCACTCTGTCACCCAGGCTGGAGTACAGTGGCGTGATCTTGGCTCACTGCAACCTCCGCCTCTCGGGTTCTAGAAATTCTCCTGCCTCAGCCTCCTGAGTACCTGGGACTACAAGCACACGCTGCTATGCCTGGCTAATTTTTTGTATTTTAGTAGAGACAGGGTTTCACTGTGTTGCCCAGGCTGGACTCAAACTTCTGAGTTCAGGCAGTCCACCCACCTCAGCCTCCCAAAGTGCTGGCATTACAAGCGTGAGCCACCGCACCCGGACTACCTTTGCAGCTCTTTATCCACTGAGTGACCCCAAAATCATTTCGCCTACAAGTGAAGCAAGGAATTGCTGCAGATGGATTTAGACATAGGAAATTAGGATGTTCGGTCATTGGGGTGCAAATGCCCCAATTATAGGGACCACTCTCCTTTAGGGAACTTCCTAGCTACGTCCTCTTTGTCTCATGTATCTTCTTACTGCATTTTCAGTCCATTCATTTTTCTGGTAGAGGCCACTGTGATTTCTCTCCTGCACCGCTGCCAACTCCCTCCTTGGCCACCTACTCCCCATCCATTCTAGAGTCAATAAAAGTGACCTCCTAATAAACGTCAGAGCTCAATACCCTGGTCCTTAAAACTCCTAGTTGTTTCCCATTGTAGTTCAAATAAAATGTAAACTAATCTTCAAAGGCCTCATAGGACCGGACCTTTGTCTTCTATTCAAGCTCAGGTCCTACCCCTCCACTGACTTCTTTGCTAAGCTTGGCCTCCCTGGTCTCCTTTTCCTTCTTTCCCACTTCAAGGCCTTTGAACATGCTGTTTCTATTTATTTCTAATGATCCTTCCCCCCACTTTTTTTTTTTGTTGAGATGGAGTCTCACTCTGTTGCCCAGGCTAGAGTGCAGAGGTGCGATCTCAGCTCACTGTAACCTCCGCCTCCCAGGTTCAAAGGATTATCCTGCCTCAGCCTCCCAAGTAGCTGGGATTACAGGCACACACCACCACGCCTGGCTAATTTTTTGTATCTTTAGTAGAGACAGGATTTCGCCATGTTGGGAAGGCTGGTCTCGAACTCTTGACCTAATTATCCACCTGCCTTGGCCTCCCAAAGTGTTGGGATTACAGGCGCGAGCCACTGCACCCAGCCATGATCCTTCCTCTTTTTGGCCAGTTGGCACCTTCATATCACTCCCACTTTTGCTTAAATGGGTTCTTCTCCAAGTACCCTTCCCTGGCTCACTGATCTGAAGCAAACACTACTGTATCTTCTACCATCATTCACTATTTCAGCTTCCTGGTTTCTTCATCACACACATCCCCTTTGGTATTTATTGTTATTATTATATATTTTTTATTATTTTTATTATTTTATTTTATTATATTTATTTATTTTATTTTATATATTTTATGATATTTTTAATTTTATTATATTTATATATTTTATTATATATTTATTTATATTTATTATTATTTTATTTATTTAATTATATTTTTAATTATTTTTATTATTATATATTATTATATATTTTTCTCACTTCCACCACTGAAATAATAATTAGTCCATGAAGGCAAGGATCTGTCTCATAGACTGCCTTATTCCCTTCACAATAGCAATAAATGACGACTTAATGAATGAATGAATGAATGAGCACCCCGTCCTAACATCACTGCAGGTATTTTTAACTTGGGTTTAAGTATCTCTTACGGTGACGGACAAGGAATATCTTTAAACACCATACTCCGGTCATCAGTTTAACATTCTTCTATCTCTGATAAACTGCTGGTAACAGCATATCAAGAAACATATGTCAAGAAATATTAAATTTAAATTTGAATTTTAAAAAGGGTGTTTTGGTAGTCTGAAAACATAATTCACTCCCAAGCCACCCTGTTTTCAGTCCCTGCTGCTATTTTAAGCCCAGTTGCAATTAAGTGCCTAAATACCATAATAACACATCCATCACCAACCTCCTCTCTCTGACCCATTATTAAAACTAAGAAATGATGTGAGGCTATGAGAATGATCCAGTACAAATGACTTAACAGCTACTGATAAATTTACCTTTAACAAATGCCCTCCGGTAGAGCCCACGATTCAGTAGGTTTTGCTATTTCTTTTTCCTTCTCCTGCATCCCATTTTGCTCTCTCCAGCTCACCACTCAATGCAAATGCAACAGCTGCAGTTCTGACAGTAACAGAAAGATCATAACCCTATACACCTCGACTGAAATCTTAATGTTAGCCCCTGGTTGATAGCTACATCAATTTCAAAGATGTCCTTCCAACCCAAGTCTGTTAAGAGAGAAAAATTCATAACACTCTGAGAGCACCATCTTTTCCTTTGTGTGTCTACTAACTCTGAACACCCTGATACAGTCAGCTTGGCCCTTATTATATTCTGAGGATGTGGAGATGGAGAAGCCTTTCAGAAATGTGTTTCCTGCTGACTATCACTCCAAGGGAGACAGAAAGCAAGAGGAAATAAAAACATTTTACATCGCATTCTTCATGAGGCTACTCTGTTGACACTGAGAAACTTTCCAAGTCACTGTTATTCTTAAGCAAGAATCTGTGCACTGCAATTCTTTGGGCTTCTTATTCACTGAGGTCACTAAGATTTGTTACTCTTGATGTACTGGTTAGGAGAGAGTCTCCAGGAGATGAAGAATGTGTATGTGGTCAATAAACGATGCAATGAATGAAAAGAGGAGCTCTGAAATCAGCATGGCTGCCTGCTGGGTATGTACTCAAAGGCAGGTTAGTTCTAATCCCCTGAACCTCAGTATCCTTATCTGTAAATTGGGGAAAATATAAGCCCTACCTTCCAGGACCATTGTGAGTATAAAGTGCCTGAGTGACCATAACAGCAAGAACCAGGACCCATCGCATGCCTCCTTGAGGGAAGGATGGTAGCACTCACGTACTGAGCGCTTACTTTGAACGAGGCATCGTGCAGAATGTGTCCTATGCACATCTGTTCTCTCATTTAATTGGGTTGATGCCATTTCTGACTTCCTGTACCAATAAGGAACCCAGGCTCAGATGGGACAGACAACTTGCCAACCCACAATCTTGCCTGGAATGCATAGCAGAGCAAGGTCCAGACCCAGATCTGTCTGAGACCACAACTTTTTCTCTCGAATGTCTCTGGCCTTCCTAGTAGTTGCTCAGTCAATGTTGGTTTCCAATACTTTTCACTCAGCTGCCGACAGGAATATCGGTCATTTTATGAACACCCATACTGGCTCCTCCTGTCATTTAATCCCATGATTTCTAATTCTTCCCTTTCAAAAACATTTTTATTTTATAAATTATTAGAGTGCTTTATAGCAGAAACCAGAAAGCCGGCTAGACAAATTCTAAAAGAACTGTAACTCTAATTTTCTGAGGTCTATGTTCTTCCTTGGACAAAGACCTTGTCAGTCTCGCTCATTGCTAAAATTCTAGCATCTAGAAGGTATTCAATAAAATCTTATTGAATGAAAGGTAAAAGATAAGTAATCATAACCTTTGAGAATTCAGCATACACCTAAGTCAAGTTCAAATTCCATATACTCCAGGTAATTTCTGTTCACACATACATAGCAAGTTCAAATTTTATATACCCCAAATAATTTGATGTTTTGTTTGTTTGAGAGATGGTCTTGCTTTGTCACTCAGTCTGGAGTGCAGTGTTGTAATTAACTACAGCCTCAAACTTCTGGGTTCAAGCGATTCTCCCACTTCAGCCTCCCAAGTGGCTGGAACTACAAGTCCATACCATCATGGCAAGCTAACTTTTTATCTTATTTTTTGGAGAGACAAGGTCTTCTTTTGTTACTCAGGCTGGTCTTGAACTCCTGGGCTTAAGCAGTCTTCCTACATTGGCCTCCCATAGTGCTGGGATTATAGGTGTGAGCCACAGTGCTCAGCCCAAATAATTTGTGCCTCATACATACATATGTATATAGTAATACGTGTGTGTGTGTGTGTATGATGTCTGTGAGTGTAGAGACAAAGAGGGAGAAAAGAAAGCTGGGTCTATATATCACTGGTATTTATGCACAGCATGGTACTGAACCCATAATGGTATCCAATTAAATATGCATTTATTGCCTAATTGAGATGCTAGTAAATCATGCCATAAACAATATTGGGAAAACATGATACTACCAGATAATAACTGCATATACAAGTTAACACAAAAAAGTATCCGTAAAATGGTACAACAAATAGCTGTGTTGCTACTGGTGAAAAACCCATCAAATCACACAACCTAAGTCTTGTGTAACATGTGTATTGTAAAAGATAAAAAATTTAGAAAACACAGCCCAATCCTCATGATGCTGAAGTTGATAGTGTATTGTGCTTTCCCCCGATTTTACAATTTTGAAGCCATAAGGTATGGATTGCCTATGAAAGTTTTATGTCAGAAAAATGACTCTGGATGGTGGCTAGGGACTGAGAGTAAGTCACGATTCAGACATCTATGAGCAGGTAAATTCACAACTCCCAGGAATCTCTTTGCATGAGTTGCTATCCATGAAGCAGATGGTGCCCAGAAGACGCACTTCTGCTTATGCTAAAAAGACAGAAATCAGAAGGGCATAGTAGGGGTGTGTGGGACAGCAACATTATTTTTTTTAAACAAGAGACAGTATCTGAGACGTTTAAAGACAGGAGCCACGGAAGGAACTAAAAAATACCACTTTTAATAGAGACTCTGTTAATACTGCCCCAAGAGGCTTCTTACATATCCCAGGAGACAATGAGTAGACCACTAATATAATTTAACATTCTCTCCATTTGGCATGGTATAGGGACCTGCTCTGATACCATGAGGCATTCTGCAGAGGTCTGGAAGAACTTTAGGCTAACACTTCAGCAATCTACGGCAAGAGGTAAGATTTCAGTTTGGACCCAAGTGAGACACCTGCTCTCTACCAAAATACTGGGAAGACTGCTAGGAGAAGGGAGCTTCTATGAACTGGACATCAAGATTTAAGTTGTTATGCTTAATAAAATCTTGCATTCCTATAGCAGACTTGGGATCACTAGGAACATTTGGATTACAAATATATATATATAGACTACATTTATCAATATTTCACTTTTCTACCCTGTGTAAACTTTCAATTAATTGATAATAGTTAAGGATTAATAAGACAACACCACTTTTTTTTTTTTTCTGACATCTGTGTCTCATTCTGTCACCCAGGCTAGAGCATAGTGGCACAATCACAGCTCACTGCTATCTCAACTTCCCAGGTTCCAGTGGTCCTCCCACCTCAGACTCCCAAGTAGCTGGGGACTACAGACATGTGTCACCATGCCCAGCAAAATTTTTGTATTTTTTGTAGAGACGAGGCTTTGCCATGTTGTGTAGGCAGGTCTTGAGCTCCTGAGCTCAAGTGATCCACCCATCTTTTCTTCCCATAGTGCTGAGATTACAGGTGTGAGCCAACATGCCCAGCATACCACTTTCTTGATTATTGTGGCTTCCCATTAAGTCTGGAAATCACACAGTATTCATCTTATCAAATTTTTCTTCTTTTCAAAGATATTTTGGCCACTCTAGTTCATTTCTATTTCCATATGAATTTTAGAATAAGTTTGACAGTTTTCATAAACAAAGGACTGCTGGAGTTTGCCATTATGTTCAATCTAAATATCAATTAGGGGAGAATAAGAGAAGTTTCTCAACCTACACACATGAAATTGGCATATATGCTCACATATTTAAGTCTCCTTTAACTCCCCTCAGCTCTTTTGTAGTTTTAAGAGTACAGGACTAGCCTATCTTCCATCAGATTTGTTCCTCTAAGTATTTCACTTTTTAAAATGCCACTGCAAATGATATTTTTTAAGATACAATTTCCAATTTGTGTAACTAATATATAAAGATATAATTAAATTGTGTATACTGATACTGCATCCTGCAACCTGATAAATTTATTTCTAACTTCCAGTACCTTTCTTTTGTAGAAAACATAAAATTTTATGCACAGATGATCACAGTGCCTATGAATAAAGACAATTTTACCTCTTTCTTTTCTAAATAGATGCCTTTTACCTCCTTTTCTTGCTTATCACCACGGGCTGAAAACAATGTAAAATGGAAGTGATGAAAGCATAAAACCTTGTTTTGTTCCTGATCTTGGGGATAATACCAGTTATTTTTTCATTAAGCATGATATTAGCTATACATTTTCCATAAATGCCTTTAGCATATTGACCAATTTCTCTTCTATTCTTGCTGAGCTTTTTAAAAACAAAGAATCCACGTTGATTTTTGTCAAATGCCTTTTTTGCACCTGTTAAAATAGTTGTGCTCTGAACGACATTTTTGTCAATATGGTATATTTTATAAACTGATTTTCAAATGTTAAGGCATCTTTGCAATCCTGGAATAAAATCCACTTATTCTTGATAATGTATCTTTCTCATTTACCAATGGATTTGATTTGCTTGTTGTTTCAGAATTTTCACATAGGTATTCATGAAGAAGACGTCTGTAGTTTTGAGTTTATTTTCTTCTGAATTGTTTTCCTGGTTTTGGTATTACAGTAATGCTTGCCACATAGAATGAACTGGGAAATATAACTTCCTTTTCCATTTTCTGTAGAGAGGTTTTATAAAGTTCATTAGCAAAGCCATCTGGTCTGGAATTTTCTTTGTGGAAAGATTTTAAACTGCAGATTTAATTTGTTTGATATATATCAGGAAATTCAGATGATCTATTTCTTCCTGAGTGAGCTTTCTTAGATCTCTTTCAAGGAATTAACCCATTTTACCTTTAAATCTTAATATCATGAAATAAGATTATTCATAATATTACCTTATTATTCTTTTAATATCTATACAATCTGTAGTGATGTCTCCTATTTCTATACGGATACTGGAAATTTGTATCACCTCCCTTACTTTACTAACTCTGGCTAAATATGTATTGATTTCATTAATTTTATCAAAGAACCAGCTTTTGGTTTCAAAGATTTCCCCATTTTTTGGCCTGCTACTTATTTTATTGATTTCAACTTTGATCTTTATTATTTCCTATCTGCTACTTAACTTGACTTTAATTCAACTTCTTTTTCTATTCTATAAAGCAAGTGATTTAAGACCATTTATTCCTATCCTAATATGGGCATTCAATGCTATGAAATTTTTTTCAAGCACTGTTTAGTGGCATTATACAAAATCTGATACGCCACATGTAAATTTTTGTTCAGGTAAAAAAGTCACTGTTTATTTTGATTTCCCTTTAGATTTTCTCTTTGATCCATAGGTTATTTACTAAAGTATGACTTCTTTTCTAAGTGTTTGGAAATTTTTATTTTATATTTCTGTCATTGTTTTCTAGTTTGACTCCATTGTGGTTGGAGAAATAACTTCAATTCTCTTAAAATTCTTGATTAAAAAAAAAAATCCAGTCCAGAATAGCTCTTTTCTTACTAATGTTTCCTTATGCACTTGAAAATAATATGCATCTTGGTATGTTAGGATAAAGAGTTCTATAGCCACTAATTAAGACAAGTCAGTTGATAGTGCTATTCAAATATTCTATGTATTTACTACTTTTCTAGCTATTTATTCTGTCAATTATTCAGAGACTAGCACTGAAATCTTTGGCTATTTCTCCTTGCAATCCCATCTATTTTTGTTTCATGTATTTAAAAGTTGAGGTGCATAAGTATTTAATGTCCTCTTGATTAAGTGACCTTTTCCATTATGAAATTACTTTCTTTATCCCTGACATATTTTTTCTAGAATCTATTTGTGTGATATTAATATAGTTACTTCAGTATTCTTTAGATTAGCGTTAGCATTCTGTGTCTTTATCTTTTTTTAAAGGAAAAAAATTGCACTTTATTTAAACATTCAAAGACACCACTTGCATTATATGTTGAAAAGAGGATATTGACAAAATTAAAACTCAAATGAAAAACCAGGAAATCATTTGCTGCATATATCATAGACAAACTGTTAATATCCTTAATTACTATATAAGGAAATGTGTTATAAATAATCAAAAACAAATGAACTTGAATTTTTAAATACTGAAAAGACGTGGAAAAAAAATAACAATGAACATTTATTTATTTATTTTCTCTCTCTCTCTCTCTCTTTTTTTTTTCTTTTGACAGGGGCCTGCTTTGTCCTGAGTGCAGTGGAGTGGATGCTGGAGTGCAGTGGTGTGATCACAGCTTACTGCAGCCTCAGCCTCCCAGGCTCAAGTGATCCTCCCACCTCAGCCTCCCAAGTAGCTGGGACTACAGACATGTACCACCATGCTCAGTTAAATTTTAAAATTTTCTGTAGTGACGGGGCCTTGCCATGTTGCCCAGGTTGGTTTCAACTCCTGGCCTCAAGGGATCCTCCACCTTGGCCTCCCAAACTGCTGGGATTACAGGTGTGCACCATCATTCATTCCTTCTGTTAACGTATTTGTGTCTTTATATTTCAAGTGTGTTTGTTATAACACAGCTTATAATTTGATCTTATTTTTATTAACTCTGACAATCTCTGCCTCTCAACTGAGTGTATGTAAAACATTCATATTTAATGTGATTACTGACAGAATTAGGTTTAAATCTATAATCTATTTTTTTTATTTGTCCCAACGTTCCCTTTTCCTCTTTTTCTGTCTTCTTTTAGAGTAATTGAAAATTTTTATTATTCTCTCTCCTTTGCTGGCTTACTGGCTATAATTCTGCATTTCAACTTTTTGGTGGAAACTTTAGGGGTTCTAGAATACACTATAAAAGAAATATCTTTATAAATTTTTAAGTTGAAAATATTGTAGATTCACAGACAGTTGTAAAGATACTACAGAGAGGTTCTGTTTCCCTATCCTGCTGGTGACATTGGTAACCCATTTGTTACATCTTATGAAAATATAGTATAACATCATATTGTGTTATATGATATTGACTTTGATACAGTGTGTTTGTATAATTTTATGCCCTTTTTCACATATATAGATTTCTGTAACCACCACCACAATCCAGATACGGAACTAATTCACCACAGATTTCTCCTTCATGCTGTCCTTCACAGTTCTACTCATCTTTCTGCCACCACACTGGTGACTACGACCATATCTTTATACTTTTGTCATGGTGAAAGTGTTATGTAGATGAAATCGTGTAATCTATGACCTTTTGAGATTGTTTTATTCTTCATTAAACATTATGTCCCTGAGATTCATCGAAGGTGTTGTGTGTATCAATAGTTCATTCAGTTTTTATTGCTGAATAGTAGTTCACAGTATGGGTATCTCACAGTTTCTTTAACCAATCACCTATGCAGATATTTTGGTTGTCTCTAGTTTTTGAGTCATAAATAAAACTGCTGAGAATAATTGTGAATAGGTTTTTGGGGTTTGTGTGTGTGTGTGTGCGTGTGTTTGGACGTTAGCTTTCATTTCTCTGGGATAAATGCCCAGAAATGTGATTGTTGACTTACTGGTAAATGTCTATTTATTTTCTTTAAGAAACTGCAAAACTATTTGCCAGAAGAGTTGTGTCACTTTACATTCCCATCATCAGTGTATGACAGATATGCTTTCTATGCATCCTTGTAAGGATTTTGTATTGTCTCTACCTTAAATTTTATCTAACAGGTGTGTGATGATATCTTATTACATTCTTAATCTGCATTTCCCTAATAGCTAGTAAGGCTGAACATCTTTCCATGTCAACTGCCTCCATATATCCTCTTTGATAAAATGTCGCTTCAAGTCACTTTTAAAAACATTTTCTAAATGGATTGGTTTTCACTTTTTAACATTTTTAAACTGACAATACTTATATAGATTATCATGTACAAAATGATGTTTTGAAAAATGTATACATTGTAGAATGGCTAACTCAATTTAATTAATATATGCAGAACCACACACACTTAAAATTTTTGTGATAAAAAACATTTAAAATTTACTCTCGGTGATTTTCAACAATATAATACAGAATTATTAACTACAGTCACCACATTATACAATTCATCTATTGAACTTATTCCTCCTATCTGACTAAAAAACTTCGTATTCTATGACAAACATTTCTCTAACCCTTCACGCTTCTAGTTTCTGGTAACCACCATTTTACTTCTTTATATATTTGTAGATGTTAGTTCTTTATTAGATACAAAATTTGCAAATATTTTCTTCTACTTTATAGCTTTCCTTTCCAACATCTTAATAGGATTGTTCAGAGACGAGGTTATTTATTTATTTATTTATTTATGAAACCGAGTCTCAGTCTTTCATCCAGGCTGGAGTGAAGTGGCAGGATCTTGGCTCACTGCAACATTTACCTCCCTGGTTCAAGCAGTTCTCTTGCCTCATCCTCACAAGTAGCTGGGATTACAGGTGCCCACCACCATGCCTGGCTAATCTTCTTATTTTTAGTAAAGATGGGGTTTTGCCATATTGGCCGGGCTGGTCTCAAACTCCTGACCTCAGGTGATCCATCTGCCTTGGCCTCCCAAAGTGCTGGGATTACAGGAGGGAGCCACCACTCCCAGCCAAGTTTTGAAGTCCAATTTACCAATATTATTTTTTCTTTTATAGGCTCTTGGTGGCATGTCACCAAGTTCTAGGTTTGAAAGATTCTTTTCCTATAAGAATTTCTTGTATCATGTATTTAAAAGTTGAGGTGCATAAATATTTAGCGCATCATACAGTCATTTAAGGAAAGTTTTATATTTTTGTTTTCAACTTAATCTATGATCTATTCTGAGTTAATTTTTATGAGATATAAAGATTAGGTCAAGATGTATTTATTATTATTACTTTGCCTATGGATAGCCAATCATTCCAGCACCATACTTGTAAAGACTGTCCTTCTTCCATTAAATTGCTTTTGCATTGTTGGCAAAAATCAGTTGGTCATAGTTGCCTGGGGCTATTTTTATGTCTTCTCTTCCCTTCCATAAATTTAGGTGTCTACATCTTAGCACGTACCATATAGTGATGATGACTGGAGTTACATCAAGTCTTGAAATTAGGTTGACTGATTTGTTTCACTTGATTCTTATTTTTCAAAACCGCGTTAACTCTTCTAGTTTCTTCGCTTTTCTATTCAAATTTTGGGATAATCTTGGATAATTTATTTTTAAAAGCTCTGCTGATATTTTGAAATGATTACATTAAATCTGTGTATCAATGTGAGTAGAAATGGCACCTTTGCCAAATCGAGTCTTTCAATCCATGAATACACTATGCTTTTCCATCTATTTACATCTTGGCCTTCGTTCCTCGGCATTTGATAATTTTCAGCATACAAGTCCTATTAGATACACACCTAAATATTTTTTGAATATTTTGATATATTACATTCCCATCATCAATGGATGAGAGATACACTTTCTATGTATCCTTGTAAGCATTGGGTATTTTCTCCATCTTAAATTTTATGTGTTCTACACGTGTGTGCAATGATATCTCATTATATTTTTAATCTGAATTTCCCTAATAGCTAGTAATGCTGAACATCTTTCCTAGTTTCCATGTCTTGAAACTAGGTAGACTGATTTTTGTGAGTTACTAAAATGGTATTGCATTTTAAAGTTGTTTTTACGTATTTGCTGCAAGAAATTTAGAAGTTGTTTTTCGCAACGTGATTTCATATCCTGTGACTTTGGTGAGCTAACTTGTTAGTCCACAAAATGTGTGTGGGTTTTAATTTTTTGGTGTTTTCTACATAATCACGCAATCCACAAGTAAGGATAGCTTTATTTCTTTACTTTTAATATGTATGCCTTTTATTTGTATTTCTTGTCTTGTTGCACTGTTAGAAATTCCTTACTATGTTGAACAGCAGTGGTGCCTTCTTCCCATATTTAAGGGGAAATCATTCATTTGTACCATTACACACAATATTAGCTGTAGGTTTTTGCACATGTCCTTTATCAAGTTAAGAAAACTGCCATCTGTTCTTATTTTTTTCTGAGAGTTCTGGTTGTGTATCAATTTTGTCAAATTTTTTCCTGCATCAGCTAAGATGAGCCTGTGATTTTTCTTCTTTAACCTGTCAGTATACCGAATAACCTCAATTGATTTTCAAATATTGAATTAGTACTGCATTACTGGACTATTCCTCATTATGCTGGGGTGCATAAGTCTTTTTATACATTGCTAGATTCGATTTAAAAATATTTATTTTTTATTTTTATCTTGAGTATTTCATTTCTTTGTCCCAGAAAATATTTTAAATATTGTTATTTCTGTGTTTATGAGGGATACTGATTTGCAGTTTTCTTGTTTCTTTTGGTACTTTCTTTGGCTTTGTGATCAGGGTGTAATGGCTTCATAAAATAAATTGGAATATGCACCACCATCTTCTATTTTCTAAAAAATATTTTGTAGAATTGGTGTTAAATGTTTTAAAAATATGGGTAGAATTCTCCAGTGAAACCACTTAGACCTGGAGATTATCTTTGGGGGAGTTTTTAAATTATGAATTCAATTTCCTTAATAGTTATAGGGCTATTCAAATTATCTATTGCACATTGGGTGAATTGTAGTTTGTGCTTTTCAAGGGAGTTGGTTTAGTTTGTCAAATGTTTAAGTGCAGAGCAAAGTAGTCTCTTATTATTCTTTTATTGTCCGCAGGGTCTATAGTACTATTCTCTGCTTCTTTCCTGATACTGGCAATAACTGCCTTCTCTTTTTTTTTCCTATCATCCTTACTAGAAGGATGCCATTTTCCTCTATAGTTTTAAAGAACTAACATTTCTCTACTGTTCTTCTGTTTTTGATTTCACTGACTTTTGCTGCAATCTCTATTATTGCCCGTCTGCTGCTTGCTTTGGGTTTATTTAACTCTTCTTTGCCTAGTTTTTTTTTTTTGAAGGAAGAGCTTATATTATTGATTTTAGAATGCAGGTATTGATCGACTTACAACCTATGAAACTTACGACCATTAGACTTTACGACCACAATCGCTAGCCACGACTGCTCCGCGTCTGGCAGCGCAAACGTCGCCCAGCTGGGCGTACGACAGTGCGGACCAGCTTCCAGCAGCACTACCATCTCCGCGTGCACCATTTCAACTGTACATATAGCCTACTCAACTTATGACCAAATAGTGTTACGATTGAGCACTAGCTGTATAGCCTACTCAACTTACAACCAAATCGTGTTACAACCGGTCTGCCGGTCCTAATCGTGGTTGTAAGTCGAGCACTGGCTGTAGTCATTTTTAAATTGAAAGCATATATATATTTCCCTCTAAGCTATATATTTCCCTCTAAGGACTGCTTTAGCTGTGTCATGCAAATTTTGATACACTGTATGTTTAAATTCAATGTTATTTTAAAAATTTATTATGAGACTTCATTTTCAGCTCACAAATTACCAAGAAGTTTACTGTTTAGCTTCCAAGTGTTTGGATTTTTTTCCTGTTCTCTTTATGTTATTATTTCTGGTTTGGTTCTACTGTTATCAGAGAGCACACTCCAATATTTCAAAGACTTTACATTTGCTGAAGTTTGTTTTATGGCTTAGGACACGATCTCTCAAGGTATACGTTTTATGGGCTCCTTAAAAGAATGTGTATTCTGCTGTTTGAGGGTAAAGTGTTCCATAATTGTTGATTACATCCTGTTGGTTGACGGTGTTGACTTCTTCTCTATCCTTTCTTATATCTTCTATAGTCACTCTGTAAATTGCTTACAGATGGATGTTCAGGTTTACAACTGTAATTGTGGGTTCGTATATTTGTTTTCTTCCCCCATTCTACATGCTTTTGCTTCACAGACTTTACAGCTCTTTTACTTGATACATAAACAGAATTCCTGTAAATACTCTCCTGCATTCTCCCTGTCCTCTCTAGCGCTCTGTCCTCAGAACGACAGGTGCCTTGGTCCTAAAACGCTCAGTTCCACTTCTTCAATATAGAGAGTATTCCAGGCTTCACCTGAGTTCCCCTTCTCTCTTCACAGAAACTCTTAAGGCAGTAACCTGGGGCAATCGAAGTACTTACCTTCTTTGCTCCTGTCAAGGATCGCTGTCCATCAGTGATGTACAGTGTTATGCAAACCATTTGTTTCATGTGTTTTGATCATCATACAGTCATTTAAGATGGGAGGTTAAATCTGGTCCACCATCTTGGCTAGAAGCAGATGTCTGACTTTTTTTTTTTTTTTTTAAAGCATTATTGAATTAAAAAGACAAGTCCTTTGTGTTTTTGTTTTCTGTTGTAGAGACACATTATTATTCCCAGTGGCAATAGTTAGAATTTATTTAGCACTTTACTCTGGGTCAAGTATTGTGCTAAGGAATGTTTACTCAATATTTTATTCAACATTTAAATATAACTCAGGCTTCATAGCTTATCCCATCTCTAAAAAATTATAGTACATTTTGTTTAGGACAAGTCTGCAATGTCCTAAATAAAAGGAGTTAGCTAAATGAAACATAAACAATCATCTTGATATAAGACACCTTTCCTCCTATTCATAAATAGACTATTATTTAAATCCCATACATCATTTGTGTACCTAGACATTCAACCAATCTAAGGGTCTGGGACATTTTGAGGAAAAAAAGCTAGCCTATATTGAACCTGATTAACATTCTTCACTCTTTCCAACTGTATTTGTTTGCTAAGTCCTCATATCAACTGAACCTCAGGCGAGAAAACACATCCTAGAACCAGAGACCAGATTTTAAACTGACATTTAGCAGAAATGACTTCCAGAAAGTTGACAGGCATCAGGTAGTTACTGTTCTGGCTAGCTCAACTGGACAAGGAGGAGCATGTCTGTTCTTTTTAACTTTCAAATATTTGAATTCCTCTTGAATAATGTGATGCATGCTTACATGCAGGCCCAAGATTTCTTCTAGGCTTTACCTGGTAGTTTAAGCAACAGATAAACCTGACTGATTTTTATACTTCTAAACAAGAAATCTATAAATAACATATAAGAGCAGTGATAATCACAAGTGAACTTTTGTAGGAAGAAATGTGGGGAGATGCCAAAATATCGTAACCTTTTATCTATTCAACTTACATTGTGTTATTTTTTGCTTGGCCTAGTCAAATATCCCTAATTCTTGTCAATATTCTTCACAGCTTTGCCTCCGTTGTTTCCTCTATTATAAACCCTATGAAGGCAGGGACTGTCTGTCTCATTCACTATTGATTTTTCAGTGCCTAATGGAGTATCTGACACATGGTAGGTGTTCATTAAATATTGCTTAAATGAGACTCTTTTTTTCAGACACTTTCCACGTCAGGGATAAGTGGCAAATACAGGGCAGATAGGCTGTTACTTCCCAATGCCACATTCACAGCAGACATCACTAATCCATCATGGCACTCCTCTTTGCTAAGTCTATACCTAGGCTCCACATCAGTTGCTGCAGACTCCAGGTATCCCACTTTCCAGGGTATCCACATCTGGAATTCACATATACGAATATAGGGTTCCATACTTAGTCTGAACTGCAACCTGCTACAAATCACAAAACCTCTCCTTCTAAACTGGTTTTCCCAGTGTGGAAATTCCTTAAAGACCTAGAAGTGCCATTTGATCCAGCAATCCCATGCTGGGCATCTACTCAGACGAAAAGACGTCATTATTCAAAACAGAGACTTGCAAATGCATGTTTATATAGCAGCACAATTCACAGCTGCAAAATTGTGGAACCAACCCCAAATGCCCATCACTCAATCAGTGGATCAACTGTTATATACATATATATATATATATATATGTATATATATATATACACACACACATATACATATATACATATATATATATATACACACACATATCTGTGTACATATGTGTGTGTATATATGATGCAGTACTACTTAGTCATTATAGTCATTAAAAATGAATGAATTAACAGCATTCACAGTGACCTGGATAAGACTAGAGACTATTATTCTAAGTGAAGCATCTCAGGGATGGAAAACCAAACATAACATCTCACATAACTGATTTGTGGGAGCTAAGCTATGAGAATGCAAAGGCATAAGAATGATACAATGGACCGTGGGGACTTAGGGGGAAGAGTGGAAGGGGGTGAGGGATAAAAGACAACAAATATGGTGCAGTATATACTGCCTGGGTAATGGGTGCACCAAAATCTCACAAATCACCACTAAATAACTTATTCATATATCCAAATACCAACTATACCCCAATAACTTATGAAAAAATTAGATATAAAAATTAATAAAATAAACTGGTTTTCCATGGAAACAACATGAATGTAAGCTGAATTTGCTTAAGTCTTCTTGCATGGCTAAATAATTTGAAGTAGAAGTTGTGTAATATTGGATAGATCAGAAGGTGTTTGGGTAACCATGCTGAGCCTCCCAAATCCCTTTCAAAAAACAAGTTAATCCACCTGAGCAACCCACTAGGGAAATAAACATAATTATTCCAAAAATTAAAGCAAAAGGCAAAAAAAAAATACAACAAAAACGACCTCATTCTTCAACCATCTGCTTATTTGCAGAGGTCTCAGGAGGAGGGCTGTGAATTATGTAACCAATGTTCCAGCTGGAGAATTCATTTCCTCATGTCTGTGTTCTCCACAGTGGGAGAGGAACCACAGATCACCACCCCTGATCTTTTTCCATACCACTCAGGGACCATTATGGTAGACTATAGCATTGGGGCTTCTCATAACCAAGTTTCAGCTTCTAGGGGAGACATGCAACCCCTAGGGATTTGGGGGAGTCTCCAAACAAATGTTTGGGTTACCCAAACATTTTCTGATCTGTCCAATATTATACAACTTCTGCTTCAATTTATTTTATTTTAGTTTTTTTTTTTTTTTTTTTAATAGAGACGGGGTCTTGCTATGCTGCCCAGGCTGGACTGCAGTGGCTATTCACACGTGCGATCCCACTATCAGCACAGGAGTTCTGACCTGCTCTGTTTCCAACCTGGGCCGGTTCACCCCTCCTTAGGCAACCTGGTGGTCCCCCGCTCCCGGGAGGTCACCATATTGATGCCGAACTTGGTGTGGACGCCCAATCGGCATAGCACACTAAAGCCCAGAACTCCTGGACTCAAGAGATCCTCCAACCTCAGCCTCCCGAATAGCTGGGACTACAGGCACGTGCCACCGCGCTGGGCCAAATAATTTTAGTTATGCAAGGAGGCATAAGCAAATACAAGTCACGTCCATGGGACAAGAAATAGTTAAACAGCAAACACTAGCTGCCACTCAAAGTCTCCGAATAAATACCTGTTGAATATGTATTCTCTGAAGATTTAGTCTCTGACAGGCACTGCCGAGACTAAGATAGACAAATATCTATCCATTTACCTATGGACAACTTTCCAATCCTTAAAAGGAAAGCCCTAAATAGCAGGAACAAGCTCCCTAGCTGACAGCACTAAGTAACCAGGTTTAGAGTTAAAGTAACTCCACCAAGCTGACCCTGCTGGTGAGTGGCTGGGTTGGGTAGGAGCCAAGTGTACTTAGCTCTCAAACTAAACTATGTGCATCTAGCAACAAACCACCAGTTTGGTTTTCGTTATTGATGTCGTTGGTGGTGGTGGTATTGCTGAGCCAGGATTTCACTCTGCCACCCAGGCTGGACTACACACAGTTGTGTAATCGTGGGTCACTGCCTTGACTTTCCTGGTTCAAGCGATTCCTCCACCTCAAGTCTCCAAAGTAGCTGAGGACACAGGCATACACCATGCTACCATACCAGGCTAATTTAAAAAAAAATCGTTTTTTATAGAAATGGAGCCTCATTATGTTGCTCATGCTGGTTTTAAGCTCCTGGGCTCAAGTAAGGAAACACATCCTAATAACACATTCTGATACCATTTACCAGGCGTCAAAAAGCACTGAAAGGGACCCATCTTTTCATTGTTGCGCCTGTTTTACTTTACGCATCTATATTTTGTAGGAGATATTTTTCACAGATCACAAGTACAACTTACATTGTCCAAATTGGGTAGGAGTAAAGAGAGGAGGAGAAAGGAAAGAGGAACTGAAGTCTAGTGTGACTTTCTGACCCTTCCCTCGCAAATAAGATAAAATGATTGTAGAGTGAGAGGAAAAACTACGATAAAGAAAAGAATGGCTGAGTAATAGACACCTGGCCCCAGACAGTTTGGGAGAGGAGTGAAGAGCACAGTCCTAATTACACGGATTGAACTCCGAGTTGCACCACTTGTACTTCGGGAGAAATCAAATAAGTGATTTAACTTCCTGGATCCATGTCCTCCTCTATAATGAGGAGATATTATGACCTTTATCATGAGGATTAAATGAGATAATCCATGTAAAGGAAATGACTACAGAATTGTGAGTGTTCAGTAAATTAGAGCTGTTATGATCAATGATTAGCAACCTTGTGAATTCAAAATTCAGCCCAGAGGATAGTCTTTCTTCCTTCTGAACAAAGTAAATATGTCTATACCAGCCCTCCCATGCACAGTGCTTAACAAAGGGCAAAGGCATTCAATGGGAGTTGGAAAAGAGGGGTCAGATATCACACAGTTGCAGAGCTGCATGAATGTTGGCTGGAATCAAAGGCAGAAAAGAAGTCAAAATAAACCAGTTGAACCCTGCGTAATTCTAGGAGACCCTTGCGCAATTCTGGTAATAAGACTGGAACTTCACATCAGGCGGCTGGTGAGAAGTTCTCTAAAACGACCACAGCAAGAAACACAAGCGCATGTTGAACTCTGTTGTGCCAGGGACTGAACACTGTGTCCTACACATTTTGTCTTTATGGCAGTCCTTAAAGATAGACAAGGATGCTTTTCAGACTATTTAAGAACTGGAACTCTGCACAACAATCAGAATCAACACAGTCAATGAGTTCTGGGTGAACATCAGCTCTGAAGTGAGCTCTTGCTTTCCATTAGCAAGTCAGAGATGGGAATAGAATGCAGCTTTGTCAGATTTCAGAGCTCAGATTTTTTTTTTTTTTCCCTGAGGCAGGTTTCACTCTGTCACCTGGTCTGGAGTACAGTGGTGTGATCTCAGTTCACTCCAGCCTCAACCTTCTGGGTTCAAGTTGTCTGCCCATCTCAGCCTCCTGAGTAGCTGGCACTACAGGTGTGTGTCACCACGCCTGGCCACTTCTGTAAGGAGCTCAGGCTTTTAACTACTGAAGGCTACAACCATTATTTATAGTCACTACATATTAATTATTAAATGGTTCATTACAAAAATATTGACTAGCTTGACCTAGCAAATTATCCTATTTCCCTTATAAAGCTCACCATGAAACCTTTTTAACGTAATTTTCAGGAAGGCTACAGGACTGAGTGGGTTCAGCTAACAGACACAGGCTTTGCTCTGATACATGGGTGTACAGGTCAACTCAGCATACCTGGATGATGGAAGGATAGAAAGACTACATGTATGTCTAAGTCATATTTCTGTTGCTGTCACACTGAAGGCAAAATTTCAAAAGCGAGTTAGCCAAGTCTTTGGTACCTGCTAATAAGTAAACAATGAAGAAGTACTTTCTAATGACATATTCCAGAAACAAGGGGTTGGCTTTGCTCATTATTCACATTTTGATATTTGAATTCAACATTGCTTATATTCACATATTTTTAGTTTCAGCATATTTTTATGTAAGAGGGAAGCCTGGATGCTGACATCTCTTAATAAGTTAATTTTTAAAAAGACTATGTACCCATTCTTTAAAAAATGCCAATAAAGAAATTATAATTCCTTCTGCCAATAAATATGTAAAATTAGATTTTATTTTATTCAGAAATTAGTATTTTTATCATTTGTCCTGAAATATAACACAGGGATCAACAAACTTTCAGATGCAAATTTGTGAAAAGTTTACATAATGGCTGTCCGAGGTAAAACAGAAATGTGAACAAAACAAAACAAAAAAAACTCCACCTCATTATTTACTCTTTAAAAATGTAGATGCGCAGCATGTACAGAGGCACTGGCAGAATGTGCTAGTTCTCCAGTGGCATACATCAGGCTTACGTGCTTTAGGCAACACAGGATGTCAACATTCTATATAAATGCTAAGTATTCACCTTTCTCTTCTCTCCAATGTCACTGTCCTTGCGTTAACACAGAAAGTCCCTGCCTTGCAGACCTGCTATGTGCACTAATCATGCCTATTCAGGATGAAGCGCAATCACCTGCCACACTTAATCTGCTTTCTAGATTACAACCCTAAGCCCATCCCCCTGGAAGAGATACTCAATGAACGAGGCGACCTCACTGTCCTCAATAAACTCCTTAATGCAGGTGCAGTGCAGATGCCTGGGCCTGGAAGGTCACCTGCTTCAGGGAAGCTGATTCCTAGGAAGAATGCTCCATCTGTCAGAGGCTCACTCTCTCTCTCTCTCTCTTGAGAATCTGAACTAAAGCCTGGGGCTGAGATGGTGAATTCTGGAGCTGGAATTTCATTGTGGATTCTTGGCCAAATCTAACAACGCTGTAATCCAGTTACACGCCAGCTGAGGTTGCAGACAAGCAGAAACTGTGAGTAAGCAGGGGAAGCCAGTCTTTGGAAAGGAGGGATCAGATGTGTAGGCGGTAGATAACAGAAACCATGCAGAAGAATCAGACGCAAAGGGAAGACTGAAAGAGAAATGAAAGAATGGTGAAAAGAGAGGCAGACCTCAAGCCCTAGCTTGAGTCATTCCAATACAGTTCCTTGAATTTACCCAGATCCTTTAAAGAAAAAAACTTCCCTTTTGATTCAAATTTGTTTTTAGTAGGCTCAGCTAATTTCATCCCCTACTCCTAGATGTCAGATTTTAACTGGCTGTGCAAGAAAACATAGGAACACACAGGTAACTTTGGATTCCCCTAGAGGCAGACAATGAGCCCAGGATTTTAGAACAAGTTGTTCATTTTGGAGGGTAGGAAACGGCAATGGAGAAGGGAGAAATGGAGAAATTGGCACAGGGAAGAAAAAGGCATCCTTTAATAAAGGATGGACTAAGAAGACGGACACACAATGGTCTTAATCATGTGGAAAAACGTGCAAAACATGTGCCTCAGCACTATCCTACCCATGGGGTGACGGAGCTGGGGTTTTCACATTCCAGCTCGCAAGAGCCATTGCTCGAGATCTGTTCCCTGGAGTATTAATTCCCTCACAATTCTGGTCTCCTATGGTGCATGGGCAAAGCAACTCCCCATAATCCTGGGAAATACTCTCAAGCACAGAGACACAGATATTTGCAGCTAGAAGTCTGAAAGCGCACAAAAAGACGGCCAGCCCAGAGGATGAAGGACAGCGAGTAGCAGTGTGCTACAACACATGAGATTTGGGATGATCCCAAATCTTTAGAACTGATCCCGTTCTAAAGTACTGTCGTGCCCTAGACGTCAATGATCCACAGTGACATACAATCAGTATCTGCCTGTGCTTGTGGCGGTATTTTTGTGTCCTTTTTAGTTGTGCAGAACTCCACTTCCCACCTCATCTGACCACTTCCCATCAGCCTTCAGCATTTGGATTTAGTTCCTCTTGAATCCTGTCTGTATCTTCCCTGTATTTTTGCCCCTTGGGTAATTTTAGCTGTTCTCAACAGTCCCTCTGTATTTCTCTTCCAATTCACACTTTCCAAGGAAAGGACATAAACCAGTTGTTCAAAGGTAAACGGTATTCCTGAGGTAGGAATTTATAACCTGGCATCTGATCTGGACTGTAAGACATGACTTTGCTTTCCTGATCTCCAACACCATTGATACCAGCAGTAGTGGTTCCTCATTGCTGGTTCTTGGATCATTGTGGAGCTGGCTGGAGAGCCTGTCAAAGACAGAAACCTCCACATCCCGTATGTGGGAATTCTAACTCAAGAAGGCTGGGTGGGGTCTGGGCATCTTCAGTAAAGTCTGGCTCTGCTTCTCAGCCAGCTAGGAGAAACTTCTAGTAAATGAAATCTAAACCATCTTCCAACTCTAGAATTCATTCTAGTAAATAATCAGTTTTGTCTGTTTGTCTCTCATAATAACCTTGAAGATGGTTTGGGACAGTGGCATTTCATCTTAGAGTTATTACTTCATTATGATTAAAGGTTTTCCACAAAATGACCAGTGTTCACACTAACCAATGATATCACTATCATCTCAGAACAAATCTCATTTTCAGGACTGTAGATAGACAGTTGATATAGATAGATACATAGATAACAGATAAATAGATGAATAGACAGAGAAATGGAGAGATTAGATAGGTAATTATGATAGATTAGACAGTTAGATTAGATATAGATGAGACAGACAGATGATAGACTGATACATAGATGATATAGACAGAGAGAGAGAGAGAGATTCCACATGCTTACTGCTTACTATATAATGTATTTCTTATTCTAAATTGAGTACAAATGAGATTCAAGGGATTCTCACCATTGCCACCCCCATCCATAGGGCTTTACACTGGTATACAATTCCAACATCTACCTATATGAATGATTTATATTTGTTCAGGCTTTTTTCCCATGTCCCCTACTCTTCTCCAGATTAATAAAGAGTTATAATTATTTAGGACTTGTTTTAGGGAAGGGAATACTTAAGTCAAAGGAAGCAAGAATTGCAGAGGTGGAGAGATGTCTTTGTAACAGGCAACCCAGGAATATCTAAAGAGCATCAAGATTGTCTCCATGATTATTTTCAAGCTCTCCAAATTACTTCCTAGACAAAAATGCTCAATATGTAGAGTCATTTTTTGGCACCAGGATCTGAATTTTTGATAAGCCTTTCTCTCTTTTCAGAGTCAGGCATCCTGTACAAGTTTTACATATAGTACATCCTGGGCCATTCTGCTTTCTAAATGGCTTTCTTCCAAACTCCATTTCTCCCAAGATACTTCAGCATTTACCACGGGAAGTATCTCTGCCTCGTACACGCTGGAAACAAACACAGAATGTGACTTTAAAACCCAACTCCCAAGTAGGGTAGAATTCTTTTTTCGCAGGTCACTCTACCTTCCAACAAACTCATCTGAGATCATATATTAAGATTTTCAAGTCCAAAGTTGGAAGAGAATGAGATACTTTCTAGAGACAGCCAAAAACCCTTTAGAAGCCCATTTCCCTCGAGGGTTTTTGATAATATTCCTAGAGGCGGAAGTATGAGGCTTTCCAGGCAGCTGTATATAAACATTTTCTTTGTTTTCATGTCTACATTGGCACTTTAAACCTTTTTAATGGGTAGGTGTGAAGGCTCCTCAACACTATCTTCTTACCTTCTAGGTGTCAGAACACCTGTGAGACTGTAGAAGATAACAGGTACTTGACAAACAATTTTATCAACAAATGAGTAGAAGACTGAATTAGATTTACCTTGGTTCTCACTCTGTGTTATACATTAGAACAACTGGGGAACTTTTAAAAAAAAATCTTGATCCTCAGGCCCCAATTTCAAATAAATTAAATCAGAATCTCTGGGGTCTACTGACCCCTAATTTATACATATAATCATATATATCTCCCAGTTAAGTCTATTTTGGAAAGAGAGATGAGAACTAAAAAGAAAAGATCAGCAAAATCATATAAAAAACTAAACTCCTTAGTATAGTATTTCCGTTTCAACAGAAGCTATTCACATCTGAGGTCACTGGGAATATCTGAGAAACAGGATCAAACGGCTGGTAAAGTGACACTACTTTGACTAAATGTGTGTGCATGTATACATATATACGCATGTGTAAGTCTGGATGTGTATACATGCACTCTCTATATATCCTTACCTATACATTTATCAGTTCTTCTCTCTCCACTGTTTTGAATGCTACATGAATTAGATTAACTATTCCGATTATGCAGATAAATTTAGCTTAATGAGCTACAATTACTTTAATGGCTTTGAATTCAGAAGGTAAGAAGACACCATGTGTCTTCTATTGAACATTAAATATAAAATGCCTCTGATTGACTGTCATGAAAACCCAATTTTATTGCTATTTGAATTATTCAGAATCAATATCCAACATTAGCCAGCGTGGGGCAGCTCAAATATAAGGCAGCTTCTGAAAGCAATGCTTCCCTATATTGAGTAATTGTGCTTTGTGTGAGGGATAATGAGCTGTTTGCTACATGTCACCACTTCAGATGCACTGAGAATTAACAACTTTATCTTCCCTTTATATTATGTAATAGAAGGGATTACTTCATTGAGATGAACAATTTCCAAGGTTATGAAACATTCAAAATACAGTTGAGCTCAAGGAATAGCCTCTTCTACAAGAAACAAAGAATAAGACATTGGGTTTTACCTGGTGACACAGGAGAGAAATTTGCTCAAGTTACATTTTTCACCATTTGATAAGTAAACTGCAACCTTGTATTTTCTAAAGCTAAAAGTTGCTTAAAGGCATCAATACCACACCATAGCAATACTGCAGAAGCTTCACTTAAGGTGATACAGTGACTATGAGAAGTGGCACTGCTTGAAGTAATTTTCCAAGAAGCATATTAAATGGATATGAAAACAAAAGTCAAAGCTAATGATAAAATATTAGCCATTTATTGCTGCTCACTATGTGACTGGCTCTATGCTAAGATTCTGACTGCATTATGTCATTTAGATCTCAAAAGAAACCTATGAGGACGGGAATATGACAATTTCTTCCACTTACAGATGAGGAACTTAAAGAGACCACATGAATTTTCTTCCCTTCATCTCTGTGCGTACGTGATAGAACCAGGATGCCAAAACAGGCTGTATGATTTCAAAATGGAATCATGTAAATACTATACCATAAGTTAATCCCACTAACATGCCAGAGAAGGACGAACAGAGAGAAGTAAAACGCCCAGGAAAATGTTAAATACCTTGAACGCCTGGTACTGGAGGGATTCCACTGAACTCAGCGAGGTACTTCATAGGGAGACTCACACATGTCACCCCATTAGATAGGTGTACCAGGGACATCTGTAAATAGACACATCCCTCATTCTGACCTTAAGGAGGGAGGAGGTAGAAGACCCTATCCCAAATTCATCTGAAACTTAGTATGGCGGCAGAACTGCACTTAAGCGTCTGCCCCAAGAGCTATTTGTACAGCCCTCATTAAAGTCCTGGCTCAGGCTAATAAATCAGTGTACAAATTGTGTATAATCTAGTTTTTGCCTTGTGCTTCATCTGGTGTAGGTGGAAGCAGTGGGGAGATATGAAGAAAAAAACAAAAAACAAAAAACCTCAACCAGCAGCAATTATAAAATGAAGACTAATGAGAACTTGGATACTTAAGAAAATATTCTTCAGACAGCTTCTATTAGGTTGATGCAAACGTAATTGCATTTTTTGCCATTGCATTAACCTAACATTACCTTTTAGAAGTATCCAGAAATGTCTAGTCTGCAGGTTGGGGGATTGTCAAACTGTAGGAGAGTGGGTCTCACTTCTTTCTGTGGAACTGGGACTTTTGAAGGCAATATATACATATGTGTGTGTTTTCTCTCTCTCTCTCTCTCTCTCTCTCTCTCTCTCTCTCTCTCTCTCTCTGTGTGTGTGTGTGTGTGTGTGCACGCACATGTGTATTTCAGTCCTAACACCTGAAGGTCACGAGGAGTTCTCATTGTGGGTATTTCTCTGGGTCTGCACTGCCTCCCAGTCTCTGGGTAGCATGCAGGCTGTGCCATTAGAAAGTGTTAATTGTGTCCTGAAAGTGTCCTTTATTTCCCTCCTCAGACATTTATAGCACAGCCAGTAATAATTCCCAAGCCACCCCCAAATCATCCCACAGAGAGAACTTGGTGTTCCTTAAAACTAGCCAGATATATTAGGTACCCTGGTAGGGAACACAGCAATTATGTAAGTTAATGATATTCAAAGATATAAGTTTTAGGAAGCAGCAGCCACAGCAGAAGGAAGGGAAAACGCACAGGCAAGCCCAGGGGTCCAGTCCAGACGCTGATCAGCAAGCTTGTTCTCCGGGCAGGCACACCTGTTTGAAATCACAGTGTGTGCTGAAGCGGTGGAATATTACCAGGAAAGTGGCTGTGTACATTAAAGGCATCCTTCCCTTCTCTCATTTTACACAAAAACCAGAACACATCCGGCATTGTACTTTGATTTCAGTTTATCTAGTGATGGTGCCACCTCCACCTGCTTAGGAATGGGAAGAGCTAACACAGACCTTAAGACAAGTCATGGTTTTATCTCCTTTGCAAAGTTACAAAAATAAAAAATAAAAAAACAGTCCCTTTTTCTGGTAAATGCAAAAATTTGCCTTTGTCTCTTTACGGGTAGTAATTTGAAAGCCCACTACTTAAAATCTAATGGGGGGGTTACATAAAGCCAGAGTCACAATGAATTCCAAAATTTCCCTTGCTGGGGTAGGGGGTGGGAATTGGTGGTATTCTAAAGCAAATGGGTGAGATCTTGCTATGCATGAAATGCAGGATCCATTTTTAATAACAGTAAAAAAGGAAATTTACTGCCCCCTCCTGGCTCTGTGTAACAAAGTTCTCCCATATTTAACACTGAATAACATAATTACGTAGGAGTCAACACTGAACAAATCTTAGTTCCTCTCTCTTTGCCGAGAGAGCAGGGTTGATTTGCAATGCTGAAAGGATAATGAAAGGGCCAGTGTTATTATTTAACATAAAAAATAGATTTCCTGGTTTCCCTCAAGTGTTTATCATCAGATACAGGGAACAATATCAAACTGAATTACCAAGTATCATCTCTGATAAATCAAATGAGGAACACTGCTGGAAAAAGGCAAACAGTATAGTAAACCCAATGCTTGACGAGCATATGTGGGCCCAGAAAACGGCTTAAAATGATAGATTTTTTAGACATTTTTGGTTCATTCACAGAAAGAGAAAACTACCCTGACTACAGAGTTTTAGAAGAACTAATCTGAACTCTTTTATTAAGTGAAAGGAAATTTATTAAGAAAGTAAAGGAATAAAGAATGCCTACTGGATAGGCAGAGATCCCTAAGAGCTGATGGTTGGCTATTTTTATGGTTATTTCTTGATATGCTAAACAATGGGTGGATCATTAGTGAGTTTTCCAGGAAAGGGACGAACAATTCCCACAACTGAGTGTTCTTTCCCTAAGACTGAGACCTACTGGGTGACATTCCCAGTAGGTCAGGCATTCTTAGTCACAGGATGAGACAGGAGGTCAGCACCAGGTACAGGTCACACAAAGCTTGTGGATAAAAAGATACCTTAAAAAGCCAGCCAACACCCCCCAAAACCAAGAGGGTAACAAAAGCGATCTCTGCTTGTCCTCAATACTCATTATACGCTAATTATAATGTATTCGCATGCCAAAAGACACTCCCACCAGTAACATGATAGTTTACAAAT
>NW_016107319.1:5115471-5131376 GCF_001604975.1 Cebus imitator
ACCCTACAAGGGGTGGGCAGAGGGAGAACATTGGGAATAATAGCTAATGCATGCTGGGCTTAATACCTAGGTGATGGGTTGGCAGTTGAAGTAAATCACCATGGCACATGTTTTCCTGTGTAACAAACCTGCACATCCTGCACAGGTACCCCAGAACTTAAAATAAAAATATAGAAACAATTTTAAAAGGACATTTACCCTGTATGGTATAATCTGAACTCTTAAACATTGACCTTGAGTCTGTCTTAGTCCATTCAGGCTGATATAACGAAATTCCACATACTGAGTGGCTTCTAAATAACAGAAATTTGTTTTCTTACAGGTCTGGAGGATTGGAAGTCCAACATCAAGGTGCTGGTAGAGTTGATGTCTCGTGAGGGCCTGTTTCCTAGTCTATAGACGATGCCGGCTGGACACAGCAGCTCACACCTGTAATCCTAGCACTTTGGGAGGCCGAGGCACGTAGCTCACCTGGGGTCAGGAGATTGAGACCAGCCTGGCCAACATGAAACCCTGTCTATACTGAAAATATAAAAATTTGCTGGGCGTGGTGGTGTGCACCTGTAATCCCAGCTGCTTGGGAGGCTGAGGCAAGAGAACTCTTGAATCTGGGAGGTAGAGGTTGTAGTGAGCCAAGAGCAGGCCACTGCCTTCCAACCTGGGTGATGTTATATGTAAATTTTCGGTGTCGCAAAAGAAGTAGCACTTGAATATAAATTTCCTCAGCAAGGCAATTTACTTCTACAGAAGGGTGCGTCTCACAGATGGAAAAATGGCAAGCAAACACCTGGACCAGAGAGGGGAAGGGGCTCTTATTCCCGATGGAGGTCGCCCCTACTGCTGTGTCATTCCCCTATGGACTAGCATTTGACTGCACCGTCTAAGCTAATTCCGATCGGCTAAAGAGTGCAGGGGTACTAGGCAGGGTGGCGGGATGGGTAGTTTGGAAGGAAGAATTGTTATGCAACAGGTCAGAGCAGGCGATTAGGGAAACGGAGGTAAACTACTGATTATAACTGGTGGAAAGGTTGTTTACAAAAACTAGAGACAAGGATGTACACAAAAGCAGGAATTTAAACTTTAAAATAGAGAATTAAAGAATAAGAGAGCTGAGCATACTGACACACTAATTCTTTGAAGAGAAACTTGGAGTTCACTATACCTAATACTGACGAGAGTGAAATTGTCTTAAACAAACAAAAAAAAAACAGAAGATGCCTTCTCGAAGGCCTCTTTAATAAGGGCACTATTCCCATTCATGACGTCCCTGCCACCATGATCTCATCAGCTCCCAATACTATCATGTGGGGTGTAAATTCATATTTCTATTTCAACATACACATTTATATTTATATGACAAAATTTTCAAAATGTATATTTCAGCATATAAATTTTGATGGTACACAAATATTCAGATCGTGGTAGAAGCAAATATCCACTTCTCCCAAATGCCAAATGGTTAAGTAAACATCATACTTGCCCTCAGCAATGGGCCAAGGTGGAGCCCAGTTTCAGCTTCCCGTTTTCCTGATGGATCATGAGTGGGTGAGCATTCTGTACCTGGCCAGGGGGTGGAGTTGGAAACAATGGTGAGAACCTAGCGCAGGATATACAGATCAGCAAGCTAAGATCTACAGTAAATAGCTGGAAGACTCTCTAGAAGTCTAGGTGAGCCTCATCACCAGGTACTAAAATGGTTCCTATCTAACTGCAAAAAAAAAAATCTTCACATGAGACAGATGTAGCTTTCCATAAGTCATTCCTTGTTTTCAAAATGAAACTTTTTGCTCCTCAAAAACACTAGTATATCTGTGTAGTAAGATTAAAATAAAGACCATAATATAAAACAGTGCCCATTCATGACACCCTCCCTTCTGCCATCCACTTCTCCAGAGGAAACCAATGATTTGTGTTAGAACCTTCCAGAAATGTAACTCACATGCAAATGTGATCTATAATTATACTTCTTCTACCCAAATCAAAATGTATAATATATAACATGTGGTCCTTTTGTGTGTTCACCAAGAATGTATCTTTGAGATAACTCCATAGTGACATCTCTAAGTCTTTATCTTTTTAATCCACAGTTTCATGGTATACTCAATTTTATAAACTGCCTATGCTCAACTAATTCTCACAACCACTTGGACACGGTAGGTACCTGTATTACATCATTGTTCAGGTAATAAATATGAGGAAACTGCTTGCCCAAAGCCACAGAAAATTAGTGGGAGAGCCACAGTCTAAACCACAATGCACATACTTTTACCCTCTATATTACACTGCTTTCCTAAATATTAGCTACTACTGAGTTTTCCAGAGCATTAGCAACCAAGACAAATGGGTTATGAAAACTCTGTTGTCCACATCACCACTCACGGGACATTGCTCGCTCTTCCCCAAAGCCTTAGCAATGCTCAGATCCATTCCACTTAGCTCTGATGGGAGCTACTTAGGGGGTGACTAATAAAGTGTCAAATACCAGAACTTACAGAGCTCCTCACTTGCCTAGAAGCAGAGGGCCTCCTCGTCCCCAACCACAAATATTCACTCTACTACACAGGGGGCCAGACCAGGCACAGATGTCAGTGTGCCAAAGCTACATGTGGATTTCTTACTGATGAATATTGCAGCCAATGTACCCATCTGGCTGCTGAGATAAATAATGTAAAAATGAAGATATGCCTACATAATTCATGTAGTATTGATGAACGGGGTCCTTAATGCAGACTGCTCCTACAAATCATTTAATTATGGGTTGTGCAATTGCAAGAGAGACAGAATTTTAGCCATATTTAAATGGTTACCAGTTGGATGTTTTCAAGTACACAAGACAGAAACTTGAGGACCTCTTGATTATTCTAAAGAAGTCTGTAAATTTTCATTAATATCACACAAACATGGTACTGAGGACACAAAACTACTTTTTAGGGCAAAATGCCATGTACTTATCTACATGGTAAATAGTCTATCAGTGGAATATTTGATCAGAAAGGAGTGGATGGAAGAGAATGAGATATTTCCAGCTGCTCTGCAAGTAACACGCCTCCTAAGGACATAGCCAGGATGACCGAGAGCGACCTCCTCACACCTGTTAGAGAGGTTACTGCCAAAACAAACAGGCACACAAAAAACAGAAAATAACCACAGCTGGTGAGGCTGTGGAGGAACAGAAACCCTTACGCACTGTGGTTGGAAATGCAAAATGGTTTTGCCTCTGTGGAAAACAGTACAGTGGTTCTTCCAAAACTTAAAACTAGAAATACCACATGATCTGGTGATTCCACTTTTGGGTGTCAACCCACAGCAATGGAAAGCAGGGTCCCGGAGAGGTGACTGTTCAACCAGGCTCATAGTAGGACTCATCATAGCCAAAAGGTGAAAGCAATCCAAGTGTCCATCAACAGATAAATACAAGGAAAGAGTATTCGATCTTGAATAGGAAGGAAATTTTGACACATGCTGTAATACAGATGAACCTTAGGACAGAGCAAGGGAGGAGGAGTGGATTTGGCTTTCAGCATGAATGTGGAAACGTGGAAGTCAGGTGAGGTCTCATTATTTTGGGGGGAAAACTGTGGGTTGGTGGGGATGCTTATTAAAACCCCTGCAAGAGGCGTGTGAACACGGTTCCTGAAATGAGTGGGAATTTGCATGCCTCAAAGGAAGCAGCTACAGGGCCAGTGGCTGGGTCAATAAGTAAATTAATTAATTAAACTAATTAAATAAATAAATAAAACAGTCACAAAGACAGATACTGTGTGAATCTACTTAAACATGAGGTACCTAGAATAGGAAAACTCAGAGACAGAACGTGGGATGGTGGCTGGCAGGAGCTGCAGTTTAACAAACACAAAGTTTCCATCTTGCAAGATGAAAAGCTTCTGGAGATTGGTTATACAAAACCACGTATGTATTTAACACTACAGAGCTGCATGCTTAAAAATGGTTAACATGGTACTGTTTGTTGTTGTTGTTTTAGACAGAGTTTTGCTCTGTCGCCCAGGCTGGAGCACAGTAGCATGATCTCGGCTCACTGCAACCTCCGTCTCCTGGGCTCAAGCGATTCTCCTGCCTCGGCCTCCTGAATAGCTGGGATTACAGGCACCCGCCACCATGCCCAGCTAAGTTTTGCATTTTTAGTAGAGATGGGGTTTCACCATGGTGGCCAGGCTGGTCTCAAACTCCTGACTTCAGGTGATCCACTTGCCTCGGCCTTCCAAAGTGCTGGATTACAGGCATGAGCCACCATGCCCAGTCTCTACTGTGTCTTTTAATATGCACAATAACCAGAAGAATTTGACACTTTAAAAAAATCTCTTTTTAAAGATGAGAAACTATGCTTTAAAACTTTTAAATATTAGTCATAGTTATTTTTAAGTTTATTCCCTGGTAATGGTAACATTGAGGTCTTTTCTGAGCCTAATTGATGTGATTGCTTTGTCTAAGTGGGTTATTTTTTCCTTATTTTTTCTCTTTTAATATTGAATCCTAGACATGAAACAAAGTAATTCAGACTGAAGTAAGTAGCATTTTTGCATAGAAATATGTATATCTCAAGTGGGCCCAGTGGCTCAATGCCTATAATCCCAGCACTTTGGGAGGGCAAGGTGGGCAGATAATGAAGTCAGGGGTTTGAGACCAGCCTGACCAACATGGTGAAACCCCATCTCCACTAAAAATACAAAGAAATTAGCCAGGCATGGTGGTGCATGCCTGTAATCCCAACTACTTAGGATGCTGAGGCAGGAGAATCACTTAAACTGGGAGGAGGAGGTTGCAGTGAGCCAAGATCGCACCACTCCACTCTGGCCTGGGCAACAGAGCAAGACTCTGTATCAAAAAAGAAAAAAAAAATGTACATCTTAGCCAAGCACTATGGCTCATGTCTATAATCCCACCACTCTGGAAGGTCAAAGCAAGAGCCCAGGAGTTCAAGACCGGCCTGGACAACATGGCAAAGTCTCATCTCTATTAAAAAAAAATACAAAAATTAGCAAGGCACGCTGATGTGCACCCGTAGTCCCAGCTACCTGGGAAGCTGTGGTGGGAGGATTGTTTGAGCCCAGGAGATTGAGGCTGCAGTGAGTTCATGCCACCGCACTCCAGCCTAGGCAACAGAACAAGATCCTGTCTCAAAAAAATAAAAATCAAAAAATAAAAGAAAAAAGAAAGAAACATGTACATCTCTTCTGCCAGTGTGTTCATGTGGAGACTGGAGTCAACCTAGCTGTGAGTTTAGCCAATTTGGGATTTTGCTGTTGCTATGGTTACCTTCTGTGAGTAGTATACACTTTTAAACAACCAGATCTTGTGAGACCTTGCTCACTAGGACGAGAACAGCAAGGGGGAAGTCCGCCTCCAAGATCCAGTCACCTCCCACCAGGCTGCTCCTCCAACACTGAGGACTATAATTCAACCTGAGATTTGGGTGGGGACACAAATCCAAACCACATCAGGTCTCCACTCAACTACTGCCTTGTCAGGGGTGGTTTCGCTTCGGAATTAATTGTTCTCAAGACTCTGCCCAACCATGAATACCTATCACCATCCTCAATTACTCTTCATCTCATTACCTGATGGATTTTCTTACATCACTTTTCAAAATTTGTCATTATCTTGTTCAGCTGTAGACTTACTTATTGTCTGTCTCTCCCACTAAAATATACAAGTTTTAGCATATTTACTAAAGAGAAGGACATGTCCATTCCATTCACGGCTCCAACCCCAGCACATGCAACAGCAACAACATACCTACAAGATGGAAAGGACCAATATATAAATATTAATTGCTGTTATCATTCTGTATTGTCAGTTTATGCTGACGAGACAATGGAAGCAAAAGATGGAGACATCTTTGCAAGGAACTCAGTGACCTGGTCTTCTGTAAAAAATACCCACCAGCTGGGTAAGAAGTAGCCACTGCCTCTAAAACAGACAAAGAAATGAACCTGTTCATTTGTTCAACCCCGAGTTTGCTCCAGGCAGGGGCTATCCCAGCAAATACCCTCTGGATAAACGAGAATGCCTGAAGTACCCAATATTTTCTGTTGGGTCCACAGAGAGAACTGCATCCTCTAAACACATACTAATGACCCATCCCTGGTACAGTGGCATTATCAATAACCAAACAATGTGATTGGCACTTTCAACTGGTTTATCACTTGTCAGCTCTGAAGACACCTGCTGAGCTGACAGAGAGAGTCGATCCAGGATGTGACATGTAAAAAAAAAAAAATCAATATCTTTCTGGGTAAAATAAAAAAATGACTTCAGCATCTCAGGCTCTCAGGCTATCTTAATTCATCAGGTTGACTATGCACCATTTTTCGTTGTTAAATCTCTGCTTCTAAAACCTCTGAGTTTGGAATGTTTGAGTTTAACATAACAAGTGCCAAAATGTGTCACGCAGATCTGCCGTTCTGCTGTTCAATTTCTTGTGCTGTAGTACAATAGGCTGGGGAGGGAGGTGCACAGCACAGTAATACACCTGAACTATCTTATGCACACACAAAAAAGGGGGGGGGTCTGATTTATCACAAAGCTGAAAAGTTCAAGGCTTCTGCCTCAATCAGATGCAAGTACTGTCACTCAAATCATGTCAGAAATGGGTATCTTATTTAACATTTTGGTTTGCATTCACACTGGTTTTTCCCACCCTCTTAGCCGGGTTGCTGTAACAGAACACCACAGACTGCAGCTTAAACAACACACATTTATCTCTCACAGTTCTAGAGTCTGCGAAACCCAGCATCAAGGCACTGGCAGACTGATGTGTGGGGAGAGGACTCTTGGTTTGCACGTGGCAGCCTTCTCACTATATTCTCACATGGCTCAGAGAAAAGAGAGAAAGCAAGCTCTTCTGTGGCTTCTTATAAGGGCACTAATCCCATTTGTGAGGGCTCCACCCTAGTGATCTAATTGCCTCCCAAAGACCCCACCTCCTAATACCATCACATGGGGACTTAGCATTTCAATGTATGGATTTTGGAAGGATATAAACATTCTGTTTATAGCACTCACATAATGTCAAGTGGCCATCAGTTATCCCAGCCTTATATCCTATTAGCTTCACAACCCCAGGAGGGAAAAAAAAAATACCAGCAGGGTACCGTGGCTCACACCTGTAATCCCAGCACCTTGAGAGGCCAAGGTGGGCAGATCACAAGGTCAGGAGTTCAAGAGCAGCCTGACCCACATGGTGAAACCCCATCTCTACTAAAATCCAAAAATCAGCCAGGCGTGATGGCTTATGCCTGTAATGCCAACTACTAAGGAGGCTGAGCCAGGATAATTGGTTGAACCAAGGAGGTGGCAGTTGCAGTGAGCCCAGATCATGCCATTTAACTCCAGCCTGGGTGAGAATCTGTCTCGAAAAACAAAACAAAACAAAACAAAACAAAACAAAACAAAACCCTTCCTGGAACAAGTCTAACTGGATAGAATTGGGTTACATGCCCACTGGTGAATAAATCATCAAGGACAGAGGAATGGAATATGCTGATTGAACATGACTGAGTCATGCGCAGATGCCCAGGGCCCAAGGGGAGTGTTAGCTCTGTCGGTAAGAAAGACTAAAAACTTGCTCAAAAGATTCTGAGATGAGTTCCATTCCAAGAAGATTGAAGAGAAAGTCCTATGCAGGTAAACGAGTAAGTAAACAGATTACAGTTGCAGAAATGGGCATGTAATAATAAAGTTAGCCATAAAATACGGAAAATGCAATAAAGCAAAATAAAATAAAACACGGCAAATGAAAAAGAAACATCTACCGCTTTAAAGTGGCACTTCCAGTCTTCCAGTTACATACATAGATTCGGGATAGCAAAGATGAGGGAGCAAGAGGGAAGGTCATGGAAAATACCTCAGAGAAGGGGTCTGAAGTGGTTTCTGAAAGTAGAGATGGCTTTGCCATGAGCAATCCAGGCAAAGGCAATATACATACAAAGACAAGCAATTTCTTGTACCATTTTTGTAAACAATAGTATGAGAAAGATAGTATAACCTCCTATTTTAGAAATAAAGCAACCTATCTAAGGTGACTCTATATTTTGTAGAATTTGCCTGAGGCCAATCTAATTCCAAAAATGCATACTGTCACCACAGCCATCATGTACAACTGAACAGGGTGAGCTCAAAACACTGTAAGTCGCTTCATGCATGTAAGCTGTGAAGTTAATGGCTCCACAGAGTTGGGCACGGCACACCTGGCCAGCTGTGTGGCATCCTTGACTTGACCATCAAACTGGGAAGAGAGAAGCAGGGTATGAGGCTCTAACAGTAGCAGGCTGAGCCTTGATCCCAAAGGGCCTTCATACCCTAAGAAACCCAGACAGTCTTGGTCCATGATATCATGAAACACATTTTCTTTTCCAATTTTGTGGAGCTGAAAGGATTTAAAATGGATCCTTCCATGTAAATCACTTCTTTCCAATTCACTGGATAAAAACCATCCATAAAGGACAAACCAGTCATCACTGGGCCAGGTGGGCTGCTACATCTTAAAGAAATGGTTTTTCCAAGTATCTTTATCTGGATGAGAGACGAGGCCAGGGAGGAAACCACAAGAGAAAACTAGCTCAACCAATCTGGGTTTTTAGCTCTTAAGACTCTTCGGGAGTTTTCAGCGACGAAGGCAATGAAGTTCTGTTAGAGGATAAATTGGTTGGGACACAAAGCTCCTTACAGACTATAACCTCCTTCCTTGCCAATTACTAACTTGGCCATCATTTGTTTATTAACCTGATGGCTTGCTATGTTAAATGGCATCACATATTTATAATGCAGCAAGATAAAGCTGCAGCATTCAAAATCACTCACCCTATCTGTCCCTCTGCACCCTGGTCCCGGACTCTAAAGCACTTTTGAAGATAATTCAATAGAACAGCGTCAAAAAAAGAAAAAAGAAAAAAAAAAAACTTTAAAACTTTTTCCCGCATTGCCTCAGGGAAGGGTTCCTTGTTCTGTGTGTGTGAGTGATAAGGTTTAGCCCTTAAATTCATTCTGAGTGAGGAATATTTGTTAAAGTCTTTATTTGGAAACGCTGTGGCTTAGTCCCAAGTGACAATCTTGACTGCATTCACCACTGTGTGCTAACTCACACAGACTTTAGGAGAAGGAAAAAGACTAATCCCAAATATGGATTTCTCTCCAGTTATCCCTCCTCCCCAGATTTCCAAATCCTCTGACCACCTTACTCATCTGCAAGACTAAACCACAATTCCTTCAAAGATGCCTCCACGACTCAAGTCTTCAGCGCTAATCTGTCTCTACTCCCTATTTCTAGGTGCCTTCTAGAGACTTTTTTTTCTTTTTCTTCTTTTTTGAGACGGAATCTGGATCTGTCATCAAGGCTGGAGTTCAGTGGCACGATCTCAGCTCACTGCAACCTCCTCCTCCCAGGTTCATGCAATTCTTCTGCTTCAGCCTCCTGAGTAGCTGGGACTACAGGCATGCATCACTATGCCCGGCTGATTTTTGTATTTTTAGAAGAGATGGGGTTTCACGATGTTGCCCAGACTAGTCTTGAACTCCTGACTTTGTGATCTGCCTGCCTCAGCCTACTAAAGTGCTGAGATTACAAGCATGAGCCACTATGCCCAGTGCTAGAGACTCACAGTTCTGCATGACTGGAGAGACCTCAGGAAACTTACTATCTTCATAGAAGATGAAGCAGGCACGTCTGATATGGCGGCAGGTTCGAGAGAGTGTGTGAGTGCAGGAAAAACTACCATTTATAAAACCATTAGATCTTGTGAGAATTCACTCACTATCACAAGAACAGCGTGAAGGAAACTGCCCCCATAATCCAATCACTCTCCTTCCTCCAAACATAGCTATTATAATTCAAGATGAGATTTAGGTGGGGACACAAAGATTAACCATATCAACTCCTTTCATATGAATTATTGCCTCAGGTCTGCTTCTGGGAGAACCCAGCTGAGCAAACAATGACATCTTCCTTTCCATATACTCCACATGCTATCTGTCCCCAAATCTTACAGACCCCAAGTTCTCACCCCTCTGAGGTTAATTCTTTTCCATAGGAATACCAGGACCCTGCCATTGCCCTACTACCTGGGAGAAGTCTAAAATAGCTTTTCCTAGAAGATGTTGTCAAAGCTGAGACAGGAAGGGTGAGCAGGGGTTGCCAGCCATAATTAAAAAGGTAGATGAGGAAAGAGAGAGGAAGAGAGGTTGTGCAAAGGTGTAAAAACCAAGGGAGGACATGGGATGTTTGGGCAACTGTAACTTCAATTTTGCTTGAAGCTGTTGATCCCAATGGAGAGGGTAATGATTTTTATTTTTGCCCCCGAAGGCACATTTGAAAATGTCTGGAGAGATCTGTGATTGTCTCAACGGGGGAGGGGATTTTGCTTGTATCTAGTGAGTAGAGGCCAGGGATGCTTCTCAATATCCTATAACGCACAGAACAGGCCCACAGAGCATAGCATCATTCGGCTCTAAAAGTCCCAATGCCGAGTTTGAGAAATCTTGGTCTGGAGGTTAGAGCTTAAGAGGAGTTTGGTGAGAGATGGGGATACGGAGGCTGGCAGAAACCAGGTCATCAAGACGGCTGTGAGCCTTGGTGACTGTCCTGTGAGCAATGGAGGGCTGCTAGTATTAAACAACAACAACAACAACAACAAAACAGGAATGATACGGTCACAGGTGCATATGAGAAGCAAAAGATTATCCTGGCTCTAGGCAGAAGATAGGCAAGACTTGGAGGGAACATAGATTGGTGTATTAGTCCGTTCTCACACCACTGTAAGAAATACCTGAGACTGGGTAATTTATAAAGGAAAGGAGGTTTAATAGACTCATGGTTCCACATGGCTGGAGAGGCCTCACAGTCATGGTGGAAAGCAAAGGAGGAGCAAAGGCACATCTTACATGGTGGCAGGCAAGAGAGCATGTGCAGGGGACCTGCTCTTTGTAAAACCATCAGATCCCATGAGACTTATTCACTATCATGAAAACAGCACAGAAAAAAAAAAAAAAACACCCCCATGATTCAATTACCTCCCACTGGGTCCCTCCCACAACACATGGGGATGATGAGAGCTACAACTCAAGATGAAATTTGGGTGGGGACACAGCCAAACCATATCAACTGGTAAGGAGAGTATGGCATAGGACAGCTGTCAGGTGAAAGGAGGGGAGCTGGGGAAGAGTGGGTATGTTTTTAGAGATATTAGAAGGCATCTTGGCTGCCATGCCTGTCAGATTGCCTATGCCATGGTAGGACCTAATAAACATTTTCTGAGTAAAGGAATGATTAAATTATATTATCTTGACATAGATGGCACTGGACCAAGGCTTGGGTATTGAGTTTCAGAAGATGATGCCCTGGGCCACTGGGTAGATGGCTAATACCATCCATTGAGATGGAGAAAAAGAGAGAGAAAGCAACCCTAGAAAGATGAGAGGAAAGGTTAGGATGGTGCATAGTAAAACTCTCCAAATCCTATTACTGTGGTCCAATCATTAGGCAGATTAGTTCACACCAAGGACAGATGTAACATTTCAGCAATGTGGTCTTGGACAAATGGGTATTTGGCAGACTCAGATGACAGAAGGTTGCAACACCTTATAGACTGATGGTATTTACACTTAAGGGTTCATAGCAGAGTTCCATTTTGAGTTTTAAACTTGCTATACATAGAAACAGCCTCTGCTAGTAAATAATGATGATGGCTTCTGTTCATTGAGCACCTCTACATTCCATCATTCATTCACTCCATAAATATTTGTTGAGCCTCTCTAATAAGCCCGTTCTAAGTAGAGGAATGTAACACTACACAGAAATGTCTTTCCTGATGGAGTTTACCAGCTAGTGTATGTGAGACAGAGAAAGAGAAAGAGAAAAAACAAAACCACTAAAACATATACTATTCTAAATGCTGCAGCTACAAAGGAACAATGGAAGACAAGAAATGTAGGGGAATGCAATTTTCAATAGAAAACATCTCACGGAAAGAGTGGTGTTTGAGTAAAGACCTAAAATTGGGTAGAAATAAGACCTAGGAGTATGTGGGGAAGGTTTCTCCAGGTAGGAAATCTGGAGAAATGGAAGGAAACAGACAATGCAGAGATCTTGAAGGAAAACCAAGGCTAGGACAAGATGTGGTTACATAGCATGGGCTCAGTGAGGAGTATATTGCTCCATTCTCACACTGCTATAAAGACACACCTGAAACTTGGCAAAAGAAGTTTAACTGACCCACAGTTCCACATGGCTGGGGAGGCCTCAAGAAACTTATAATCAAGGTGGAAGAGGAAGGGAAAGTAAGGCATGTCTTACATGGTGGCAGGAGAGAGAGAAAGAGAGTGAGCGAAGAACTGCCAAACACTTTTAAACCATCGTATCTTGTGAGAACTCACTTACTATCATGAGAACAGCATGGAGGAAACCACCACCATGACTCAATCACCTCCTACCAGGCACCTCTCTTGACACATGGGGATTACAATTCAAGATGAAATTTGAGTGGGGACACGGAGCCAAACCATATTTGGAGAGATAGAACAAGACACCAGGCGACAAAGTTGGCAGGAAGAAGAGTGTGGGGACCTCGTGGGAAGTTTCAAGGACATTCTCTTTTATTCTCAGTGAGATGGAAGCCATGGGGGGAGGGGTGTAGGGAGAGGAAACAGTGAAAGCAGAGTTAGGAGGAGGATGTGGTAATCCAGGCAAGACAAGACAGAACCTGCCCAGGATGATGGCCCCCATGGTGGGAAGCAATACAATTCTGGATAAATTCTGAAGCCAACAGGATTTCCCGAGGGAGGGATTAGATACACAGCATTTAAGAAACAAACATGTCAAGAAAGACTCCAAAGTTTTGGCCTAAGCAATCCTTACCATAACCTTTAAAGCAGGTTGCATCATTTCACTTGCAATGGGTATGTGCCATTTTCCTGCCCAGCAGAGCTTCTCTGGGGGATCACACTGCCCACTGCATATAGCCTTGATGGATGTGCCCATCACCCCTCCCTTTCTTCTAGAAGGAGTATTCTCAGACACTTTGCACAAATGTCCCTTTCCTCCTTTTCCTCACCAAATTTGTTTTTGCTACAACTACAGGAGAAGATAATCTCTCATTCCCTGGGGTCACAGACTTAAGGACCACCTAAGGCTTAGGGTTTCCACAGGCCATTTTCCTACCATCTAATGTGCCATCCAGGAGCAAGCCAGGCCTTGACATACGGAATTTCCTAACTGCAGCAGTCGGGTTTCTGGATTCAGCCATGCTTAAAACAACTGTTCTTTTCTTGCTGAAGCTCATTTGAATTGGGTTTCTATCACTTGCAAATGCTACTATTCTGATAATGCATCAGCTAGACCTGCACCGTTAGATAAAGCAACCATCACCATCTGAGGCTCTGAGAACTGGGAATGTGGCGAGTTTAAACAGAGATGCACTGTCAGTACGAAATGCACAATGAATTCCAAAGAATTAGGATGGAAAAAGGAATGTAACATGTCTTCGTTTTATAATGATCACATGCTGAAATGATCATGCTTTGGATATCTGGGTTAAGTAAAATGCATTAGGTTAATCTCACCTGTATATTTTTACTTTTTAAAATTATAGCTATTAAACAACTAAAACTGCGTATGTAGCTTTAATTATGTTCTTCTGAACAACGCTATTACAGAGAAACAATATGGTTTTGAGAAACATTTTAGTTTTGAGAAGTTAAACCAAGTTAGAAACTAATTCTAGAGAGACAGAGCTTGGATTTGAACTCCCATCAGTCCCAAAACTCATGGCATTTTTGTTGTGGCTCCCTCTCCCATATGCCACTATTAGGGCAAATCGCCTCTTGCAACACTGTACTGTCTCTCAAAGGGTGAGCAGCATATTTCAGATCAGTAGGTTACCTGTATCTCATTTCACGTTGTGCACCGGTGGCTGTGCCGTCTGCCAACTCACAAAACTGCCAAGTGATTCACCTTAAAAGGGCCCCCTTAGAACAGCGATCCATCTGGCCAGTAGCCCCCGGCCGTTCCCTCTCCAGCCTCCCCGTACCTTCCGGCTGTGTACCAGCTAGCATTCTTATCTAGCCTGCAAGCTCTCTGCCTCCAAGATGCTTGCCGCCATATCTCCCGGGCTGGGCGAGTTTAGAGGGAATCAAACCCACACTTAAGTTACCAGGGAACTGTTTCACCGAAACCCACAACACTATAATTACCATAAACCCTTCAGCACCACCGGCTCTGAGAGGTAAGAGAAATTAAATCAATGAGCCTAGATCGAATCAGGAGCAATCTTATGGGAGATTCATGTAAATGCACAATCTTACACTGGAAATTAGTTTTAAGATTAATACCCTTCACAAATTGAAAAGAAGAAAGAAGCAGGTAGGAGAATATGCTGCTCCAACCATAGGTCAACCCCTCTTTTTAAGAGCTGTCAGCTATATTGTATGAGGAACTCACGAAGCTTAACATTCTCCGTTTTTTTTTAAACCCCATAATGCAAATTCTTCAAGAGAATAACAAGTGATACATGCTTGAAATTTATTTTTAAATCAAGAGCAAAATGAAACCCTTTAATTAATCTCGGAGAATTTAGCTCCTTCCCTTTCAGATCTGTCTTTTGCACAGTTAGATGCTTAAAATAATTGCATCCGCTCGTGTGAAACTGCAGCAGTAATTCAGTGGGTTTATACTTGTGCAACCTTTTAAAAACAGGCCTTAAAACATTCATCTGTTGAACCAATTTACCAGCTTTCAATAAAGCATCTTTAAGATACTTTCTGTTACATTTATATGACATAAGCTATATTATTTTAATAATCTGTGCTTGAGATATATGGTGATGAGGGAATTATCGCTCACCTGGGGAGATGGTGTAATTAGAAAAGAGGCACAGTCGGGGAATAAAAATGATTAAAAAAAAAAAAAAAGAAAAGAAAAGCTTTCTGAAATTAACCAGCCACCACTACCAGGACACTGTGATGTTGGCTTCAGTTTTTGGGGATGCAGTGGAGTGGGAAGCAGAGAAGAGGAAAACCAAGCAAACTTCTGGTGCCTGAAATAATTACAATTTCTTACCCATCATTTCTCAAGGCTCACAGGGAGTAAGAATGTGCAACCAGCCAGGGCAGACAAATGAAAACCTTCCCCACAGCCAGTCGAAGGGATTCGCTGAGTTGAGCTAATGTGCTAGGGCAAGAAGAGAACAGGTGTAATTATACTAATGATTTATTGAATGTTTGATTAATTGGAAACTAAGTGAATGCATAGCAGCAGAATTGTCATAGCAAATCGCTCAGCTGTTGGCTTAAAAGGTGTTCTATTTCCCTTCAGTAAAGCAATTAAGAGCACCTTAAATCATTGGGCAAAAAAACATATTTGTGGGGAACTGTCCAACACAGGAGCAAGAGGAACATGATGAAAAGATCTTAAAGGACCTTTATTGGGCACCGTCTGGAGAAAGGAACATTTTACACAAAAATGATAGCTACAAAATCATATCATTTGAGACGTTAACTCCTACCTGCTTTAGGAAAGAATGATGGAAAGTAAGAAAATAGAAGATGGTCTCCAGGTAGTCAGGAAGACAGTGATTTTTGCGAATGAGTGTGTGCCTGTGTGTGTGTTCAAAGACGTTCTGGGGGCTGGGAGCGGAGGCTCACGCTTATAATCCCAGCCCTTTGGGAGGCCACGGTGGGAAGATCATGAGGTGTCGAGTTTGAGACCAGCTGGACCGACGTAATTAAACCCTGTCTCTACTAAAAAATACAAAAATCAGCAGGGTGTGGTGGCTTGCACCTGTAATTCCAGCTACTTGGGAGGCTGAGGGAACAGAATCCTTGAACCGGGGAGGCAGAGGCAGCTGAGATCATGCCATTGCACTCCAGCCTGGGCGACACAGTGAGACTCCATCTCA
>NW_016107319.1:5131429-5146638 GCF_001604975.1 Cebus imitator
AAAAAAAAAAAAAAAAAAAGGCTCTATGACTCTCCTGGCCCACACAATGAAATGACTTTGAGCATAGACCATTTAGGATGAACTACACATCAAGGGAGGGGGCTTGACAAGCAACAAGGGGACCAGTCATAAGCCCCAACTTCCCCTCTCCCCAAGTCAGGTGTTTGTGGGTAGTAAACAAAAGCTGCCAATTGTTCACTGTGACTTCTCCTGCTATGCAGATAAAAGGGAAGCAAGGAGAAGGACACTGGAAAAGGGCCTTCCTTCTGGAACTAGGGTTTTGAAATCCTCAACAGCACTAGCTGATGTCCAGGTTTTCATTTGCCTGCTTCCTCCTCCCTGCAATATTTCCTCATCTCTTTTCCCTGAATCTTCCCCTAAGTCCCTCTCTCACAGAGGAGCACATCCCAGAGTCACAAGCTTAATGTTTTCCATGTGGCACTTTGAGCTTGGGGAAGGAAAAGGCAGATGCAAATTGAACACATAAATAAGAATTTAATAAACTTTCTCTTTTGGTCTCCTACATGGCTACTAAAGTTGACGAATCCGAATTAAAAATGTGCTTTGGAGCAGTAACGGGGAGGGGCACTCCCCTATGTCTCTTCTGGGCTTGGAAAGTAGTTGCCCTTCCTTTCTGGAGAGGGCAGTTCCTCCAGGGGTATCCCAAATCTTCAAATAAGTAGGTCTGTTGACTGCCAATTCTTCTCGACGTTGATTCTCAGGAAACCTTAGATATGCCCCAAATGCATGTGCAAGGATGTTGACCGCAGTGATGTTTACAACAGCAAAACAAAACAAAATGGGAAGCCATCTAAATATTCACTTGCATCTTCCCAAGTTTAGTTTAAGGAAAACAATTGTAGGGGCTGTTGACACGTGATTTCCCTAAACGATGTTTTTAACATGTAAACAAAGACTTCAAAACGTGAATGTTCATCGTGTGTTACCAAGAGGAGGAGAGAGAATGCCTCCTGTCTCACTCAGCCTCATTTTCAGAACACAGATCAGCCGCTCCCAAGTTTTGGAGGGTGAGAGTTTAGGAAATGCTAGTATAGCTCTCATTCAAAATCTGTTTCTAAGATCAAACAACATGATAACAAAATAGTATGCCCATTACAGTTTCCTTTCTGCAAATAGAAATTATACGTGGGTTAGATATATGTGGGGAGAAATGTGTGTGTGTGCATGTAAGACTGGTAAGAGATTATAACGAAATGTTGATGATCCTTATCCCTCAGTTGATGGATGATTAGAAATGATACTGTTTTCTTCTATGTGCTTTTCTATATTTGTCAGTAAAAATAGCACACTTTTGTAATGTTTCACGTTTTTGTTTTATGTGACTATACAGCTTACAAAAACACCTAGCATTTTATTGCAAAAAACAAGAGTTCCTTGAGACACATGAAGGAGATAGATACCTAAGCCAGAGAACTGTGGTCACCTATTATTACAGATACCCTAAACAGGACAGCTTCCTGTTATTCCCAAGAATATGTCAACTCTGGCCATATGTCTTGTAAGATTGGAACTCTGCCACACACTCTATTAAAAAAAAAAAAGACTGCAGCTGTAGCCATTAGAACAACTCAGCCAATTAAAGAAGTCTCAAAAGTGTAACAGCGTTGCCCTTCAGAAAGGCCAGTGTTGGCAAGACCAGAGAACAAGCACAACTCTATTAGACCAATGGCACATCCCAGCATCCAGAAACAGGTAAATCTGTTTTGTCCCCATGCACAGAAAGATGCAATTAACACGGCTGCAAAGTAAGTGATCCTGCCTCATTACCAGCCATCAGGCTGTCCTGCAGGGGCCCCCCCATCCAAAGCTGGAAGGGGAGGCTACTAATTATCATGCCAAATTAAGCCTTGATTATTTCCCAAGAGACACCTATTAATTGGGCTGCTACATTACATAACAGTTTTCCACATTAATAATTGAGTTGCAGTGACTTGATTTTCTCCTCGTAAATGTGATTTATTTTGCACTCTTTTAGTTTCAAGTTGCCCCATCATGAAAATTGGGATGTGGGAGACCAGGAAAGCCACTGCGGCTATGAGCCTAAGGAAAGGAATTTAGGTTTATCTATTCACAGCAGCAGTAAAAAGTTTTCAACACAAACCCCATTACCACAAAGACGGCAATGCCTGTATAAAGCCAGCCACTTGCGCTAAGCATTTGGGGTTTTTTGTTGTTGTTGTTGTTGTTTTTTGAGACAGAGTCTTGCTCTGTTGCCAGGTGCCAGGCTGGAGTGCAGTGGTGCATCTCAGCTCACTGCAACCTCCGCCTCCCAGGTTCAAGCAATTCTCCTGCCTCAGCCTCCTGAGTAGCTGGGACTACAGGCGCGTGCCACCATGCCCGGCTAAGTTTTGTATTTTTTAGTAAAGACGAGGTTTCAGCATGTTGGCCAGGATAGTTTCTATCTCTTGACCTCGTGATCCACCCACCTGGGCCTCCCAAAGTGCTGGGATTACAGGCATGAGCCACCGCACCCGGCCAGCATTCGGTTTTTAATTGGGGTGAAAGGTAGTCAACAATTTTGTCCATCCAACCTGTATCTATGTATATCTGTATAGGCATATATTTTAAGACAGAGTCTTGCTCTTTCACCCAGGCTTGAGTTCAGTGACATCATCTCAGCTCACTGTAACCTCAACCTCCCAGGTTCAAGCGACCCTCCCACATCAGCCTCCTGAGTAGCTGGGACTACAGAGGGGTGCACCACCATGCCTGGCTCATTTTTGTATTTTTAGTAGACACAAGAAAGATACAGTTTAGTAGAGACAAGAAAGATACAAACAACCTTGTCAAGAGAGATGGGGTTTCACCATGTTGCCCAGTATGGTCTTGGACTCCTGAGTTCAAGTGATCTGCCTGCCTCAGCCTCTCTAAGTGCTGGGATTACAGGCTTGAGCCACCACACCTGGCCCTAACTTATGATTTTTATCCCTCTTTATTTCTTATTTATAAGGCACACTCTATCATGGAGGCTTTGTTGTTGTTCTGAGCACTTAATTCTTTTCTGTTTTTTTTTTTTTTTTCTTTTAAGATGGAGTCTCACTCTGTCGCCCAGGGCTGGAGTGCAGTGGCATGATCTTGGCTTATTGCAACCTCTGCTCCCTGGGTTCAAGTGATTCTCCTGTCTCAGCCTCCTGAGTAGTGGGGATCACAGGCTCCTGCCGCTGTGCCTGTCTAATTTTTGTATTTTTATTAGAGATGGGGTTTCACCATGTTGGCTAGGCTGGCCTTGAACTCCTCACCTCGTGATCTGCCCACCTCAGCCTCCCAAAGTGCTGGGATTACAGGCGTGAGCCACTGTGCCCGGCCCCTTTCAATCTGAGCATGTATCCCACTTTCTGAGAAACTTTTATTGCTCAAGGAGTCTGCACAGGCCCAGCAGCCCAGTGCAATGGCAAGAGCTGCGGTGGGACTCTCAGAGCAGTGCAGCCACAACCCTGTCCTGGAGAAAGACCCAAACCCAAGTGCAGAGACAAAGTGCACTTCACGGAAAAGCTCGAGGAGGACTCCAGCTGGCCAAGAGGGAAACAGGGTGGCGTGTGTTCTGTTTCCATTGGATTTCCATAGAGCTAGGCTGACCAGACCCGGGACGGGCAGAGTTGTGGCACGGCAAAGAAAGGGGCCCAAATGGGGACACAGGGCACAGGAGTTCTAGGCAGCGTCTGACCTGGGGCAAGTCACTGAACATTTCTAAGCTTCAGTATTCTCCTCTATGAAATGAGGAAGCCAGCCAGGTAATCTCCAAGTCTTCTACTTGCCCTAACATTTCTCTGGTTCCACTTGGGAAGAGTTTCACAGCTAAGGGGGACTTGACTGACAGCGTTGACAGAAGTGTAGATTTGCATTTGAGTAAGAAGAGAAGGAAGGAAGGAGAGCAGCCACCTACAAGGAGGGAGGTGGCCACCCAACGTTGGGGTGTTTGCTGGGATGTGTGAGAGGAAAGCTTCGCAGGGTGGGACGGGCCATGGACAGGTCTGCGTGCAGGCAGAGCCGGCTGACTCGACTCCCAGACATCAGGAGCCACAGCAGGTTCTTAAAGGGAATAAACGCTAAATGCATTACTTTAAGGAGATTAAGCTGGTGCCAGGTAAAGCAGAGATTAGAACAGGGCTGGATCAGGAGGAGAAAAGTGGGCAGGAAGGGTTGGGAGGCAGCCATAGGGGTAATCCCATCAGGAGGTGAGGGGAAGCTGGCTGAGAATTGGCACTTGACTGTGGGAACTGAAAAAAGCCAAATGCACCTGCCAGGCAAGAATATCCTGCAAGAATAAGAATTCTTATGTGCAAATATCTGGGGTGACTTTCCAGTCTGGGGTCCCACTTCCTCCCTCCTCCATTTCTGGTCTCTATTATTGTGCTCTGCCCAGCCCACATGGCCACCAGAAATCTGGCAGAGATATAGTGATCCCTGCTTTAAAATCAGGTAAAAATAATGCTAGTTTTTCTTGTCTCCCTTATTTTTAAAAAACTAAATTTATTTAAATGTGAATTTAGTATACAGGATTTTAAACATACCACCTGGTTTTGGACAGGAAGTAGAACAGTAGGTGTATACTGTGAATATTTTCAAAGCCCTAACAATGCATCCTGGGATGAAGGAAAGATGGCAGGCAGTAACAGGAAATGTGACCAAAACAACTTGGAGAAGACGACACCTTTTCATTTTTGTCCTTCCTTAACTTGTTTCTCCAACTTTCTCCTGCCTACTAAATATTTCCTTCACTCAACTTTTTTCAAGAAGGCCTGACAAGTAATAAGAAAAGTTATATGGTGGCCCAATTAAAGGCTTTTCATGACAAGCAGACTTCATAACAAATGTGATAACTAAATATTTCCTAAGCATAAGCTCTCGGTTGGATTTTTTAATAAAAAGTCAAAATCACTCTTGGTCTTATTGCTAAATCTTGTTTGCAACAGGAATGGTATGTTATATTTTTATAAGATAATTAACATTGCGTGTATTCCACCAGCCTTTTAAATCTGAACTAGAGATGGTCATAGAATAGAATAATTTCTAACAAAATAATTCATCAGTACACAACCAGTCAGACCGTTGAAAATTTATGATTGAAGTTAAGAATACCTTGGTGGTTTCAGGTAAAAACATGTTTTCTATCATCAACTTGGAGACTGTCTTCTCTGAAAAAATGAAAAATCTTCCCTTTGAAAATTTTCCTACCCCTTATGGAGACAACAGAGGAGAAGCAGATACCCTGGTCCACAGCACTTGAAATTACCACTGGGCTCTGGAAAATGGATTGCTTCACTTATTTGTTCTGTCTTCTAATCCCAGGGAGGGGCTGCAAATCTCCCCATCTGTCTCTCTCGCTCTGTGGGCCCCTCGTTGCCATGGTCTTTCCCACAGTATCTAAAGGAACAAGATTCCGCAGACGTTTGACACTGGACCTCTGCAGGCAGCCAATTTGTTTTCCTTTCACCTCCCCCCCTTCTCCTCCTCTCTCCCTTTCTAATATAGCATATTCTTTCTGTGCACCCACCAAAAGTAATGTGTCAAACTATGATTATATTTTCTTTTATTTAACAAGTAGAAGAGAGACCGATTGCTTTCCTTCCTTTGATCAAGTAAAGGTAATAAAAAGCCTAGGGAGAGCCAGGGTGGGAGGGGGTTGCTGGCGTCTGCTGTACTATGCTAGGCCAGCTTTTGTTGGGGGTTCATCTTAAGAAATTGTGGGCCACCGGCCGTGTCTTTTCTTCATGGCCCAAGGCTTGCAGAAGTGGCTTCTCACTGTTTCTCTGTTTTGAACCAATTGAGTCTGTGCAGCCCTTAATGGTTTTGCCCTGTGCTCTGGGGAAAAGCAAAGGGGTTGAGAATGGCGGGAAGCCCTGTCCTCAGAACGTGCAGGGAAGTCAGTCCTTAAATGATGGTTTCTGTAGGGTGGAAATAACAATCTATTTGAACCCTTAAAACTTACACCAAATCCACACTCTCTGCACCACTGAGAAAGGAAATGTAACTTGAGAGTTTGTGGCTCAGGTGGGAGGAGGGAGAAGAGTGTAGAGCACCGGGCAACTCTCCCCCACCTTTTAGACAGAAATTTATCCTTCAAGCATCAGCATCTCATTAGTTAGAGAATGAATTCTGTGGGGAAGAACTTTAAAAAAATCTTCCTTGTAGGTCGGGCGTGGTAGCTCACGCCTATAATCACAGCACTTTGGGAGGCTGAGGCATGCAGATCACCTGAGGTCAGGAGTTTGAGGCCAGCCTGGTCAACATGGTGAAAACCTGTCTCCACTAAAAACACAAAAATTAGCCCGGGCGTGGTGGTGTGTGCCTATAATCTCAGCTACTCTGGAGGCCGAGGCAGGAGAATGGCTTGAACCCAGGAGGCAGAGGTTGCAGTGAGCTGAGATCATTCCATTGTATTCCATTCTGGGCAACACAGCGAGACTCTGTCTCAAAAAAACAAAAAACAAAAAACAAAAAATTTCCTTGCACACATCATTTTATTACTGATACTTATTAATAGTAACAAGAATGCACCTATAGGCCGGGCACGGTGTCTCACGCCTGTAATCCCACCACTTTGGGAGGCCAAGGCAGGCAGATCTTGAGGTCAGGAGTTTGAGACAAGCCTGACCACTATAGTGAAATCCAGTCTTTACTAAAAATACAAAAATTAGCCTGGTATAGTAGCAGGCCCAGCTCCTTGGGAGGCTCAGGCAGGAGAACCGCTTGAACTTGGGAGGCGGAGGTTGCAGTGAGCCGAGATCATGCCCATGCACTCCAGCCTGGGTGACAGAGCAAGACTTTGTCTCAAAAAAAAAGGAAAAAAAAAAAAAAGAATGCACATATAGAGGTGGTGGGCCTTTAAAAAGGGAATGGGAAAACAAATCCACAGGAACACTGCCCATGGTACATTCAACTTCCAGATACCCACAGGCTCTAGGAGGGCCTCCATCTCTTTACATTGTCCAGGGGCTAAGCAGGAAGACGGGAATTGAGGTTCAGGGCACTTGAGCCGTAAGAGAGAAAACAACTCCCTAGTTTGGAGTTTCTAGGAGTGGACGCCAAGATGTCCATCACTTTCTTTCAGGGGCGCCAGAGAAACAGGCCCACACCCCAAAATAGAGGCACTAAGGGACCTGAATACCAAGAAGAGGTTTTAGAAATGGAAAGAAATGGAGCTCAGATTGAGAACCAACTGGAGAAAGGACCTCTGTCCTGAACATCAAACCATACAGCAAGCGGGAGAGAAGAGGACAAAATGCATCATGGGAAATGAGTGAAACTGAGGGAGCAGGAGGCTGCTGGGGAAGAGGCAGGCTGAGAAGAGACCAGGAACAGACCCTGGCTGGGAGAACACTTCCGGCTCAGTCCCCAAATCAGGATGAGGTCCGGCTTGACCACATCTTATAGATGATCTTATAGAAAACATATAGGCTATATGCTTTCTATACTCTATATGTTTCTGGGGTAAGGAACAAAAGCACTCGGGGTAAAATTTGTTTTCTTCTTTCAGTCTGAATGCAGCTAGCTTTGGAAAGTTGAGCAATTTCAAGTAGCTGCTCCTGAGGTTTTGAACAGTAGAAAGACAGAAAAGTGAAAGAAGGTCTCAGCCTGACCAGGCATTTTGCCAGCAGTCATTTTCAAGGCCTGCAAACTCAACCCGGCTTTGTTTTGCTGACCTCGGAAGAGAGCCTCTGCTAGGGGCTTCTCTCTGCATACACACCATTTCATCCCTGCTTCTTTGGTGAACAGTGTGGGCATGACTGTGACTGTACACATCCTTGAAGTTCCAGAGGGCACCTCTTCCCTCCCATCTAGCCCCCCCAAACTGCCAACTAAAAACAATCCAAAAGTTCTAAACAGAGCTCAAATAGAAAAATTATTTTCTTTCTCAGGAAAGACTGGAAATTTCTTCAAATTGGGAAAAGGCAAAGAATGGTTTATACATGTACAGTTTCTATGTTCACAAAGATATTATATTCCCCAATTATTTAAAATTATAGCCAAGTTCATATTTGACCTAATGCTTTTGCTTTCCAGGTTTCTTTGCATTAACACAGATTTCAAAAACATGAAACATACATTAAATGCAAAAAAAGTTTTCTCTAAGAGAAACTGCTACACAAGCACCATGGGGCCAAGTTATAGGTTTGGTGGCCTTAACATAGATATTTGCATATATTCCCTTCCTAATCTGCTTTCTTGCAGATCTAAGTGAAAATCTGATTGTTTTCTCAGGCAAAAACCCAGGCCTAGGAGCAGCTCATAAACCTCACCACAGACACAGTACTCATGGCAACAGGAACTATTTCCTTTGGCTTATGAGCTCTGGTAACTGTCACGGGGGTGGGGGGCGCCGATCAGAGAAATCTGGAAAGACATGAGTCTGTCAGAACACGTGAAAGGACTTGACATGGAGGCCACATTTGTGTTGCACAATTTGCATGAGCACTTCTGGACAAATTCTATTTTCACATGCAATTCACAGACCCGCAGTGGCAGTGCTAATTGGTGAGGTTGCCACTCAAGTGTGGTACCAAACAGGAGCTCTCACTGCACAGATGAATAATACAGAGTTTTGAGCAATGCAGTAATTATTTTACAGTTATTCTACATCACCATCATTCCATTATCTCTTTGTCCCCCTCTCAGCTCCCATAATGGAGATGAATAAGAACCCCCCACCCTATTCTGCCAAAAGTGGAATTCATGTTATTTGAAATCAACTTAAGAATAAGAAAAGAGATGGCAAGGAACAGCTATCATTTCATTAATATGGATGGATTATTCATGTCACTAGAGTGACAGTGAATTTGATTGTACCCTGAAGTGCCAATAGGATGCCAAACACAGCCGTGAAATACACAAGAAACTCTGAATGGCAGAATGCTTTGGAATTCATCTGCAAGAATTCCAATCCCCCAAGATAAGGTAGTTCATTGCTCACATGATATTTCAGCGCTAAGTGAAGGGAAGGGAGGGTTCAGATCCCCTGGGTGCTTCCCTTAGCTCCATGTGATAGGGAAGAAGGGGTGACAATTCCCCAAACCCTACCTAGGTGGCATTAGAAGCTTTAGAAGCAACACAGCATCCCCTGTGGGTCACTCTCTAGCTTCAATAAAATCAACTGATCAGAGGGAAAGAGAGGACTCCTAGGTGGTGGGTTGTGAGTCCTTCCGAGGATGGTTCAGCATTTGCTGCCTCTACACTAAATGCAAACCAGGTGGATTCTAGAAATGGCCTTTGGTGCAGTTTTGGGCTTTCTTCTCTTTGTTCGTTGGAGATATTAAGCCTTAAATCCTCTTTGAATCTGAGAGTTACTGATTGAGCTGTATCTGAACCATATTATGCCACATGATGAAACTCGACACACTGGAATTCACTCCTCCGTTGTTCACTCTGTCTGAGCCCAGTGAAGAAGCCTACCCTCCTGCAGCTGATAAAAATATAAATTTAAAGAGGCAGGTACGCCCTCTTTAAGCTCAATTACTTTCTTTGGATATTTTACCTAAAAATGGTCTTCCTAAGAGCATTCTATTTTGAATTTCAAAAGTTAGTGATAGATTTTCATCTTAGCATTTCTCATCTTCAGGTCTCATCACCACCTCCTACCACCTCCCCTCTTTTAAAAACTGGACTGGGAGGAGGTTTCAGAAGAAGGGTTTTTGTTTTGCTTTTACATTTCCGACTTTGGCCTCAGTTGAAGATGAGCATTCTTTTATGGGAAGTGGGAGTGGAGATGTCTACTGTTTGGAACACCTGGCAAGTTCCCTGTGATTCAATCATTCTTTTCTTTAAGCTAGAGACTGTTAGACCTGAAGGTCAGCCATCCATCTTCAGGCTCTAACTCTGGATCTGGCCTGCAGTGTAGGCAAAGAAATATGGGGTGGGTAGTTGCCCGTAGGTATGATTTGCCAAATAACAAAATGCCTCTGAAAAATATCTTTCCCATGTCCCTGTCTAAATATAACATTTTCCCATTTGGCTTTAGATTTTCTGGGAGACTACTATGATACTTAAAATATTACTTGGAGTAGTCTAACATATTCAGGTTGAGTATCCCTTATCCAAAATGCTTGGGATCAGAAGTATTTCAGATTTTGGGCGATTTTGGAATATTTGCATATACATAATAAGATATCTTGGGGATGGGACACAAGTCTAATCACAAAATTCATTTATGTTTCATATATACCTATATGACATATAACATATATAACATACCGTGAAGGTAATTACACACAACATTTTAAATAATTTGTGCATGAAACAAAGTTTTGACTGTATTTTGACTGTGACCTATCACATGTCAGGTGTAAAATTTTCCACATGTGGTATCATGTCAGTGCTCAAAAAATTTTGGATTTTGGAGTATTTTGCATTTTAGATTTTCAGATTAGGGGTGCTTAACCTGTATACATAACCCACAACAGCCCCTAACCCTAAAGACTGCTTAGGTTCTAAGAGGTGGTACACAGATGGGTAGGTTTAATGGACTCCAGGGAGCCAGGGGGTAGGAACTTGTGCCTGGGGGGAGGAGGAAAGAGGATACTGGAATACACTCAGCCCAGGTCACAATTTTACCCACAGCAAGCCATGGAGTTACAATGACATCTTTGACCTCTAATCCACAAAGCATCCATTCTTATTTCTTGAGTGTCTGCATGTAAGATTACAATATAGCTCCTTTTGATAAAGAAAGGTATTCAAAGCAGAGACCTCCAAGGAGCCTCCATATAAAAGGAAGCCTGTACTGCATTTATTGCTACTATGGTCTGAGCCCAGCGGCAGAAATCTGAAGCTTATAATTACGGCCTAACTCCGGAATAACCTTGTCTTCTCTCTTGACTGTGACTTTGGGATTCAAATTCTAACTTTCCTTGCAGGTAGATACTTCAACAATTTCTATAAAATTTTACAGATGGCTATCTGTAGCTTCTCCCAAAAATTGCTATTTTATCAGCTCTAAGACTCACAAATTTTAAGGCTCATGTTATGTACTACTAAAAAGAAAGAAAAAAACCTACAGAACTATGGTATGCCATCAACTGTAAGATGCACCCTGATTTCACAGATGTAAAAATGTGCATCTTAGGATCAATGAGATATGGTGTTTAGGCCTGTGGCTATAAGGGCGCAGGCCTGGGACTAGGGTCTGTACAACCACCAGGTCTAGCTTGGCAGACCTAACTCCTCTTCTAGTGTGTGACACCCACCCTGGACCTAGCCTGCCTCTCTCTGTGCTCACAACCCTAACTCTGAAAAGGGGGTGAGTGATAACCACTCCGTACCCTCTTCTTTGGGGTCAAAAACAGGATGGCTGGGAAAGTGGCTAGCAGGTCATGGGAAGCTTTGGAAGCTAGGACTTCTCTCTTAGGTCTTCATTCAGGCAAGGCTTGGCACAAATACATTCTGTATTTTTCTAAATGATAATTAAAAAAAAAAAAACTTTACCACATAGCATTTATACATATTTCTCCCGAGAGAGCATGTGTACAGATAAGAAGTAACATGGCCACTAGAAGATTGCAGCACTAATACCTAAATGATTTTAGCTTGATTCTAGAAGGAAAAAAGCTAGAGGCAGGCAATGATTCTAAGGGGAAAAAAATGTCTCTCTGCATTGATAACCATAGTTCTTTAGGCTGCTAGTGCTATGTCATTAGCCACTTCCTTGTGGTGACACTGGGAAGAGCTAACAGGGGAAAAGAAAATAGGATGGTGAGGCATTTGTAGGCTGGGGTGATTTTTTTGAACCTATCTGTTAGGTCAAGATAATAGGATACAATACAAACCTGAAGAATTTATTCTTCCTGTCTTCAAAAAGACTTACTACCATCTTGAATCCTGTTTCAGGAGAGAGCTCAACTAGTGAAAAACAGATCTGTAGAAAGAGTGAGCTCCACACCACTCAGTTTCTATTTTCCTTCTTTCCCTTTTTATCGGGAGTAAAATATACATAACATACAATTTAGCATTTTAACTCCTTTTAACTGTACAATTCAGTGGCATTAAGTACTTCGCAATGTCATGTGATCAATACCACGATCTACTTCCAGAACTTTTTCATCTTAAACAGAAACTCTGCACCCATTAAGCAGCCTTTCTTTCTTTCTTTCTTTTCTTTCTCTCTTTCTTTCTTTCTTTCTTTCCATTTATTTATTTATTTATTTATTTAGCTAGGGGCATTTTAACTGCTATTATGGGTATTGATAGAAATTTGTAAAGGAATGTGATTAATATGCATGATGAAGAAAATCCTGACCAAAAAAAGTTACAGATGAGTTTCGGAGGCTGGTAAGAGAACTATTACAATAGGCACATGCCACTGCACCTGGCTACTTTTCGAATTTTTAGTAGAGATGGGGTTTTACCATATTGGCCAGGCTGGTCTTGAACTCCTGACCTCGTGATCCCCCTGCCTTGGCCTCCCAAAGGGCTGGGATTACACCCGGGCCCGGCCTGGGTGACTCTTTAAATGTAACAAATCACTAATTTTAATCACACGTTTATGTTCTTGCAGTTCTTTAAACATTATTTTCTTCCTGATTATAAGTTTACCCACTACAGAAAATGTGAACAACACAGAAAAATATAAAATGGAAAAGCAAAATCCCTGTAATTATTACCACAAAATGATAATCACTCAGTATATTTCCTACCAAAACATTCATTCAAATAAGACAAGGATCATGGCTGCATATTATTCCATTGTATAAAGATGTTATTTATTTAACCAATTGCCTATTATTAGACATTTAAATCATTTTCAATTTTCACTACTTTATGCTGAAGTGAACATTCTAATACATAAACTTTTATGTATATCTCTGATTATGTCCTTCAAATAAATTCCTAAACGTAGAAGTTTTGTGTCAAAGAGCATGAATGTGTTTAAGACTCCTGTTTTGGTACCTATTATCAAATATCCTCTGGAAAGATGTGACCCTATTTACACTTCCATCAGGACTTTACAATTCCATCAGGAAGTGTAAATAGTGTAAATCCCACACTCGAACATCCTTCACATCTGAAGAGTGAGACAGGTGGAGTAAATATGGCATTTACCTGTATTGTTATCAACAGAAGTATTATAAAAATGAATCAGCATCAACTTGTGTATACAAGGGTCTCTGGGTTATACTTTAGGCTCAATTTTTTAAAAATGACCAGCCCACTGCAATTGTGATTCTTCATGATTCTTTCCTAATAAAACACTGTAAATAAAATTAATTTTTAAAATTATTTAAAGTTAATTTATAACTTGTAGTCATCTAAGCTTTCCCCTTAGTTTCTCTTCTTCTGCCCAAAGCCCCAGGAGCAAGCATGGTTGGCCTCTGTTCTCTTTAATCAGTACGCTGACATCCTATGTCTGTTGCTTTGCCTCTTCAAGGTGGTGAATGCCTGAAAGCCACAAACACCATTTCCCCGGAGTTGTCACCTGAGGTTCTTCAGCTGTCTGCTCAAAGCAAGGCCCCCACGTATCAGAGTGAAAAGGCACGTCTTTATTCCTGTAGTTGGCTTGGTCAGCTGGCCGGCACCAATTCTTATGAATGACAGCTGGTTTGCTGTTCCATATTTCAACAGCCGTAAGCCAGAATGGCACCTGTAGGTTCTGAGGTGAAATGCATTGGGAATGGCGTTGGAGAAAGCCTGCTCCTTATTTGGCTTGCACTTCCCTTTACCTCAGTTATGTGGATTTAAGAAAACTGTGCCAGCAATGGCGACGACCCAGTTAAGATCTATGGCTTTGTTACAATGGCAATTGATTTGATTCAGGGCTTCCAATTACTTTTTGGTCCCTATGTATGGATTACTACAATAGCAGAAAAGAAAAGATAAATTTTGCATGTCAGTATTTTTTTTTTGTTGCTGTTGTTTGAGATGGAATCTCACTCTGTTGCCCAGGCTAGAGTGTAGTGGCGTGATCTTGGCTCACTGCAACCTCCGCTTCCCGGGTTCATGCAATTCTCCTGTCTCAGCCTCCCAAATAGCTGGCACTATAGGTGTGTGCCACCATGCCCAGCTAAGTTTTTACATTTTTAGTAGAGACAGGGTTTCACCATGTTTGCCAGGATGGTCTCCATCTCCTGACCTTGTGATCCTCCTGCCTTGGCCTCCCAAAGTGCTGGGATTACAGGCGTGACCCACCGCACCCAGCCTGCATGTCAGTATTAAGTGAACATTGACACACTTAACACAGGGACCTGGGGCAGTCTGTTGAACAAACTACAACAGGCTAGGAAGAACCTGAAGAGGGTAGGAAATTCTACCAACATTTCTGGTGGTATGAATTTTAGGCAATGGATCAAGATATAGCAATAGTTAAAATTAAAAAAAAAATGAATTCTGTAATTTCTAATTCATTTAATGAAGACTGTGGGGTCCAAAGTTGGTTGAAAATAGTTTTTGCAAATTTCAAGTCAAATTTCTAGCTCTGCAGGACTTCTGTCAAAACACCCGCTATGGTCTGGGAAAGAATAAATCTAAGTGTGAAAGTGAACTAAAAAGTTATCTGTTCATCTACATAATTCATTAGAAAAGCTGCACATAGTAGAAGAAAAAAAAGCAACTTTCTGCAGAGTATTCCTGAATATACTGTAGGAGTATAAGAAGAGCAAAGCATGCAGGTTGTCTGGGGAAGAGTGCCTCTTTGAACCTTCTCACCCCAATGTACTGGTTGTTTAGTATCCTTTGAAACAACACTCACCCCACCCAATGAAAACACTGATGATTTTGAAAACTGTGATGTGCATTGAGAAAATGTCATTCACTTTTAAAGTCCATTGTATTGAATAAAATGGATCTTTAATTTTGAGAAGATTTTTATTATGCTCCATCAAGACACAGGAATTAAAACCAGCAGTATATAGGTCTGTGTTATAGAATCACACATGGCTGAAGCAGAAAGTTAGCCTTAAAAAATTGTCTGTCATAGGCAGGGCGCAGTGGCTCATGCCTGTAATCCCAGAACTTTGGGAGGCTGAGGTGGGTGAATCACAAGGTCAAGAGATCGAGACCAACCTGAACAATACGGTACAACCCTGTCTCTACTAAAAATACAAAAATTAGCTGGGCTTGATGGTGCAGGCCTATAGTCCCAGCTCCTTGGGAGGCTGAGGCAGGAGCATCGCTTGAACCTGGGAGGCAGAAGTTGCCGTGAGCCAAGATTGTGCCACTGCACTCCAGCCTGGCGACACAGTGAGACTCCATCGCAAAAAAAA